>NW_003298760.1:0-144897 GCF_000151645.1 Tuber melanosporum
ACAGTGTTAAGGTGGGGGGAGGGGATGGGGATACCTTCGTCCCATTGACCTCACAACACTAGCAGAGAGATACGGCAGAATTACAGCACATTCAGCTTCATCTCAAAACCAACACAGAGTTATTGAGGACCATGAGTAGGAAGCAAATCCTACAGCAAGAGCTTAGAAGAAAGAAACAACTGCGGTGCTCTGCTACGGTGCCCAGAGAACTTGCAAACATGGAAGACACATAACCTCTAGGAGAAGTACCTTCTACCCCACCAAAGAAGCCTTCCTTTGAACTTCTAATCAGCGCAGAATCCAGTAGCGAATCAGATATGACTAGTACAGGAGGAGGGGCTTCAGGAGGAGGAAAGTCGTGGGCTCAGCGTGAAGAAGAGGATGTACATGTAGTATTTGAACCTCCTAAGTTCAAACTCCACCTCCCAGCAAAGTTTACAGGAGAAGGAAACAACCTTAAACTTGAAGCTTTGGATCGATGGGCAACTGAACTCACACACTATCTTCTCCTACATGGGAAAGATGTAGAAACTCCTACATCTGGACATTACATGGGATAATTCTGCAAAGGCAAAGCAACCGATGCAGACCATCAATGCTATAAAGAATATGGCGGAAATGTAAGATTGAGAGGATCCACTGTACTCGACTACCTCAGAAATGGTTTCCAATCCTCTATTACTAACTCCCTCCTATATAACAAATTCAACCAGCTCCACTTAGTCAATGGAACGTATGTTAAAAGGATTACAGACATAGCTACAGATCTCCTGATGTATAAGAACCGAATGAAGAACCGAATCATCTCTGGCTAAATCCTTAAGCGACGATTCATGATGCTATGCACCCTACCCTTTGGCGAGAGGTTGAGCCTCTCGAGAAAGATGATGATGATTTGTCAGTAATAATCACAAGGGCAAAATGAAAGGATGCCATCCTCCACAAAACTAAGGCATACAAGACACGGTCCTCTGCTAGCAGTAACAGGCAACCACAACACAAGACATCTAACAACTCAGAAGAAGATATCCTACGGGTTTTCAAAAAGAAAACAAAGTCCTCCAAAGAATCAAGAAAACAAAAAAGAGAATATTTTGAATGCGGAAAAACAAGATATATGGCAAAGAAGTGCTCTACAAAGAAAGGAAAAGAGAAGGCAATTAAGCAAGAGGCATTACCCAATAATATTGTGAGTAATAGTGACAATGCCCAATTCAGTGAATAAGAGGAAATCCATATCAGTTATTTCAATGTGGAATGCAAAAGTGTCTGACCACCCGAGATCTGAACCAGTCCATACCTGTTAATATAGCAGTAAGGATATCATGATCCACAAGCCATAAGACTTGTAGCGCAACTATTCGACTTGGTTCCAATGTCCTATCCCCCCAGGAGATGCTAGTTGGAAACCTATCCAAATACAATGCCCTGATAGGGATGCCATTCCTGAACCGCCACAAAGCTATAATCAGATGTGGGGAATCAACCATCAATTTCCCAGATCAGAAGGTCAGAGTCTCATACAAACCAACTAGTAGAGAGTACCGAGCTACAGTCTGTGAAACAACTACCCAATGCCTATTGGATGAGTACTCTGATGTATTCCCTGATCAGATCCCTGAAGAACTACTGCCTATGAGGAAAGTGAACCACCATATCCGCCTTCAAGACCCCTCTAATCTTAAGAACTAACCTACCTACTCTATCTCTGACGCATGGAAAAACTGACTAAGTGACTGGATAAACCAGGAACAAAGAAGAGGAGTCACCTACCGAGCAGAAGCACCAGGTGTAGTACCTATGTTTGTTCAATCCAAAGCAGATAGTAAAAGAATTCACCCTCTGGTTGACCTCAAACTACAAATAAAAACACAGTTATAGACAGTTCCGCTATCCTAAACTAAACTCAAATCCTGAATATGGTAGGACAGGCTAGATTCCGAAGTAAGATTGACCTAAGCGATTCCTACTTCCTGATAAGGTTAGATCCAGGAAGTGAATGCTATAACAGTTTTAAAACACCCTTCAGAAGTTTCATTGGCTGAGTTATGTTACAAGTGGATATGAATACGCCTGTCATCTTTACATGAATTATGAAAAACGTCCTAAGCAAATATCTCCACCATTTTGTTTGGGTTTACATTGATGATATTCTCATCTTCTCAAACTTCAAAGTGGAACATGCATACCATATAGGTTTGGTTTGTACTAGACTAAGAGAAGCTAAGTTCTATGCTTGCAGAAACAAATCAATACTGT
Source organism: Tuber melanosporum (assembly GCF_000151645.1). Lineage (NCBI taxonomy): Eukaryota > Fungi > Ascomycota > Pezizomycetes > Pezizales > Tuberaceae > Tuber > Tuber melanosporum. The sequence continues at coordinate 2,260 of NW_003298760.1, forward strand.
TTGCTGACAAGCTCGATATCCTGAGACATGTAATAGATAATGAAGAAATACATACTGCCCCCAGAAAGATATCCTGTTTAACAGAATAGACAACAACCTGAAATTAAGAAGAACTCATGCAATTCTTAGGATTAGTCAACTATATCTCCCAGTTTCTACCACATCACGCCACTGGGACAACACTGCTTACAGACCTTACTAGCAATGGGGAATTCGTCTGGACCCACACTCATGACCAAGCCTTTACCAACATTAAGGAATTGATTAAGAATGCCGATATTATACAGCCTATCAACTACAGTAAACCAGACCTAATATGGCTGATTACTGCCATATCAGATATTGGAGTTGGAGCATGAGTTGGACAAGGAGCTTCGCATGCAACGGCAAGACTGGCAGCATTATACAGCAGGGAGTTTACTAATTCACTGATGAACTATGGAACAATAGACAAGGAAGTTCTTGCAGTGATCGATACTCTTGCCATTTTCAACCACATCCTGATGGGCAATACCTTCACTATTGTTGCTGACCACTAACCTCTCACTAATCTTAAGATGGAAAAGGTCCCTAGAAGGAGAAGAACACGATGGATAGGAGAAATCAGCAAATACGATGCAAAAATCATCTATACTCCTGGAAGAATCAACTATTTAGCTGATGCTCTCTCCCGTCTATAAGAGAACTAAGAGCTCACAGACCCTCCTCTTATTTATGGTCATACAAGACAAAGCGAAGATAGCCCTGATGACACGTCCTATGAACAAGAACCATTGTTGGCTACAGCCAGTACTGCCTCTCTCTCCAATCCTTTCTCTTACACTATGTATAGAGCTACTGGAACAAAATAAGGAATAGATATCGATGACGAGTGGAAAGACAATTGCACCTTCCGCAGTACACCTCCTCACGAGCTTGAATACAGCAGACTCTACTGGTCCCACTGTTACTTTGATACCTGCCCCTTTTACTAGACTGAAATTAAATTTGGCAACAGATACCAATGACCTTACTATACCTCTACTGATAATTCCAAAAACACCAATTTTGACACTGCAGAAGAAGAAGAAGAGATGATGGATGAAGTTAATAATTGATTGATCCAACCTCCCCTTACCCTTAATTCCGCCCCATGACAATACCAAGGTCTTGAAGAACTCGAACAAGCAGCAGCCTACGTGGATGCAATATCTTACCTATACCCTCCCCATTCAGCACCGCCATCCTCTCCCCCTATAATCAATTCACCACCACTGTACGGTAGACCCTTACGAGTATACAGTAATGAAACCATTATTTCTGTCATGCCTCCCATGATCCCTGAGCATCGCTGACAGCTCTATGAAACTTTTGAAGAAGAGGAAGATCCTATCGAACTGACAAGAGGATCCCTCATTGAGGATGAATGAGATATTAGATCAACTATAGATGAATTAACCTCCTCTTTCCGAAGCCAGATGATAGTAGGATACTGCCACAATTGAATCTATTTCAAAGCTATGGATTGCGCCAGACATGATGATCTTGTCCCCTATAACATATCCAATGAAATGGTCTATACCAGGACCTGTTATGGTGAACATTGCCTTTATATCCTGAAAGGCCATATGTTCATTGGAATAACCATTATGGAATATGTCATTACCAAAATTCACAACAAAGGACACCATAGTGCTTACCGTAACCTCTAATATGTCTGAGAGTATGTTTACTAGCCTGAAATGCAAATGGATTTCCATGATTTCGTCAAATAATATGAACTCTGCAAGGCAAATAAGGAACGAACACAAGTCCCTAAAGGAAAAATGCAGACCATTCAGTTACCTTGCGAAATATTCAAATTCTATGCCATCAATTTCTCAGGTCCATTCAACAAGTCTGCCGGTTATGACACTATCTTGGTAGTTGTTGATCGATTTTCTGGGTACACATGGCTGATATAAATGAAAGTTACTGACTCCTCCAAAGACACCAGGAAGACCCTCCAGTGATACCTATTTACCCCCCATAGATACCCTTTATCTATTGTCAGTAATGCTGACCCCCATTTCACTGCCAGATTCTGGAAACAAACCTTGACCTCCCTTGGAATAAATCATATTCTGGCCACCCCTAGATATCATGAGACTAATAGCCAAGCAGAACGGAAGATCCGCAAAGTCAAGACTGGAATTAGGAATATGATCAATAAATGATACACCAATTGGGAACCAGCCCTCACTGAGCTCGCCACATATATTAACACCGGATATTCAGACGCCTTGGGAATGTCTCCATACAAGGCAATCTTCAGCCACCAATACCCTCTCTTACTTAGAACTCTGTTCAAGAGCTCTTCAATCCCTGCCTCAGATGACTATTTAAACCGCCATCAAGCTATCCGGAATGATACCTTCCAAGCTGTTAAAGCTGCCTAATTCCAGAGAACCACTACAGCTCAGCAAAAACAGCGCAACCTTGTTCCTGTTCCACCTGGTGATATGCTTATGGTGCATGGAAACATGTTCATTACCAATGTTGGATGCAGGAAAAAACTACTACCCCAATGGCGAGGACTTTGCAAGGTCTTATCCTTTGACAAGCATACGGAAAACTACACTGTACAGATGGATGAACTCATGTACCACTACAATACTGCTATTTTTCACGCCTCTACTGTCAAGCAATTCCATTCAAATGATGACTCCAAATTCCCTGAAAGAATCCACTCTTGACCTGCACCTATCATCATTGATAAGAAGGATGAATGGAAAGTCGAAGAAATCCGAGACCACCACCTTTGGCATGGGAATGATCAGTTCCTGGTCAAATGGAAAGGATACCCAATGAGAGAAAACAGCTGGGAACCGCTAGAAGGACTGGAACACACTATGAATATGTAAACGAATGGTAGAAGAACAAAATGCTAAATGAATCCTTTCCTCCAACAATCAATTACATCACAATATGCTGGACATCTACAATGCTAGAAACAGAGTGTTGGCAGATTGAACTTGAAGCCAGGGATGGGTTTTGGGCACCATATGTTGAGTCAGAATTGGAAAGCAGCGATGAAGAAAACCTAACTATTGAACAAGTTCTCGATACCTTTGTCTAGTCACCATTCACCATCCGAATACCATAATAATGTCAAACTATTTGGAACTCAATGTGAGGCTGCGATAACAGATTGTTGGAGTGTTGTTGAATTGCGATCTTATCCAACTTGAAGACTATTTCGCTATCCTCTAGGTAGACTACTGTCCTGATTGCAATAATGCTGAGCTAGATGTACAGCATGAATCAGGTATTTGTGACTACTGTGATCTGCATTTCTTTGAGTCTCAACATTGTCTTAGGATTTCCTCTTGTCCCTGGTGTGATACTTATGATGAAGAACTCATAGCAGAGACTGAAGCTTTTGGTTTCTCAAATTCCACTTTTGACAATTACTAGGTTTTGATTGTTAAAACTGTTTTTTTATTTTGGAAAATATAACCAATACGGGTACTTAGTTATTAATTTTGTTTTATGTTTTGTTTTAAGTATCGCTTTGATACTTGGTTTATGTTAAGTATCGTTTGATACTTAGTATTGTTTCATGTATTGTTTTAAGTATCTTTTTGATACTTGGTTTGTTTTACCAAAGAGTCTCGCTTGATACCTTTAATTAGTTTTGCTCATGCTAGACATGAACAGATTTGTGTATTTAAAGACTGCCTGATTCCACAATAGAAAAGGCAGACTTCGACAGACTTCATTTCAATATACTTGGTTGAACAGTTACTTCTTTATTTCTCAGTACACTTTTGAAATCTCCTTTAGTTCTCAGCTCTTACCTCCTCTCTGGTAGAGCAGGCCACCTGTCAACTATCGTACCATTTACCGATAACATGATTAGCACCTTGCAAACACGTTACATATATTCCAGCTTTTTTCTCTCAGAAATTACCTTTTACTTCCAAGGTATGAATATTGCTTAAAAAGTGAACTGCACTATTATCCTGCCACTAGAGAGCCAGCACCTTTTCTACTAAATTGGCACTCCTACCAGAAACCTCATTCCATAGAATATTTTTTCACTTATCCGTACGCTCTTGTGGGAAAGTAGATCTACTAACTCTTGCTGTACCACAGCCACCTATTCCTAGGTCCTTGAGCTTAGACAATAGTGGCTAAGAGGTGAAGTAGATGTCCATATAGATATTAAAGTGTCCGGAGGTGTAGGGTAAGCTGAGGGCAAGCTGGAACACTGTTGACCCTATAGCAGTAAGGTCTTTCTGTACATCCAAACCAGACAAGGAGTCTACTTGTGATGCATATATCCAATTGAAAGTATAGCCTTTATCACATAATACGAATACCTTCTCGTCCTCAGTAATAGGCTTACTAGGTATGCAGTAGGTGTGGTGACTGTGGCTGCCAAATCTTAACATCATCTCATAAATAGTAACATTTGAGGCGGGAAAATAGGACCATTGACACCAAGACTGAATCATCGCAAACAGTGGCTCTGGCTTCTGAAACCATTCAGTGCATGAAAACTGTAGCTTTAGGTCCAATATATGCAGCAATCACTTGATTTGACTAAATCATTCTAAGCTCATAGCCTGGAATACCCCTCCTTCTCCTCTTCTGTTCCAAAAGCCACGGCTGCCCCCCTCCCGCTTCGCCCCCATATAGATCAAAACGGCTAAAAACACTCGGATCTCCACTGCAGTAACCTGCTTCTTTGGGAGGCACCAGTGGGAATAGACTCCAGTAATAGTACTTCTTGACTGACTATCTGCAGCAATAACCCTCTCCAAACAGCCACCTCCTACCCTTTTCTCCTCCACATAGGCATTTATACCCTCTACCAACACATTCACCACCTCAGAATCCCAAAAAAGCTCGCATACATGGAGTCTAGTAACTTCTAAGTCCACCCAAGGTAGTAATTGCCGAGCAACATGATTGATGCAAGGACGAAATGGTTGATAACGGTGATGAATGAGGCGCTCATTCTGTTCATTAAAAGTTTGAAAAGAGAGAGGTTCCTGACAATTATTTAGCATTGTAGTGACTTTCTGTATCTTGAGGTTCTATCCTTCCTAATACTCATGATTCCTGATATTGCCATCTAGTATTGTGACTTACCCTTTTCTGGTATAGTGTTATCTGTGCCAGGTTTAGCGCGAGCATGGTACGAATTTTACCATTTCACACTGTCTAAAGGATAAAGACAATCTAACCAATAGTAAAGCAGACAGCGTTCACGGAATGTTTTCAGTTTTCAATCCACCCTCATTAGTGCATGCACTATTTCGAATACACTGTTTGGTTTTGTCGACCTTGCTGTTCACGAACTATCCCCGGTATCTGAGTACCATAATAAATTCACTAACTTATCCTCTGAGCCGTTAATCTTGCCATTCAGAGACTTGCCATTCAGAGACAAAAGAGGATTAGTGCTTTCCTAACACAATAGCCTGAGCCATATGGCTACCGGTACAAGTACCATAGGTGATGTTTTTATACAAGAGTTGTCAAGTAATTGGTAGGGACATGGGTAAAGAATGCGAAATACCAAACACCAAGATATAGTGTATCGTGATTTAAGAAACACCAACTGAATACCTCATTACTAAAACCTCGTCTTTTTTAAAGAAATAATACCAGAGATCCTTCAGGTGGAGGGGGGATAAAGGTGCTGAATTTGTTATGAGAAACAAGAGGTTTTTTTTTTAAAAAAAAAAAAGACAGATACAGAGTCGAATATGGCTCCAACCCACCCACATCATGATTACCTTCTGGCAGCAAATTCTCCCTCCTCTATTAGTCCAATTAGTTGAAGGACTCTTTCACCTGCTCCTATTTCTCAGCCAGCCTCCAGAAGGATAACTCCAGAAAGCATATTGATCAGTAGCTCATTGTGCTCAAAAGTACGTGGTTTGTGTAAATATGCTGCCTGGACATTCCGACATATTGCAGAGGAAATTGGCATCGCAGCCAGTACAGTATATTCAATGTGCCAGGCACCAGCCATCCCTCACAGAGTAAAACCTGGCAGACCGAGGATCCTAACCACTCCTATCGGTAAGAGATTGATTGACTTTGCAACTGCGAGTTAGAACAATCGGCTCCTACCCCTCCAAGAGGTTGCTGAGTGAGCTGGAGTAAATGCTAGTGCTGAGGTTCTTCATACTGCATTTGCAACTGAAGGTTATCACAGTCAAGTAGATTGGGCACGCCCGTTTCTCACTATTAAAGCCAAGGAAAAGAGGCTTAATGGGGCTGAGCATTATGCTAACTGGACTCGTACTGATTGGCATAAGGTTTCTACTCCTTCTATTTTATTAGTAGTTAAGCAGTGGCAATATTAATATAAGATTGATTAGGTAATTTGGAGTAACGAGTCAGGATTTAATGTCAGTAGACTCTCTTCTAGTGGTCAAGTATTGGTTACTCAGCAGGCTGGTGAAGAGGATCTAGAGGATTGTTTAGTATTGTCCAGGAACAAAGTTAACTAGCTCTCAACGGCAATGGCAATGCTCCCCTCCTCATCACCCCACTCCCTCAACACTTCCTAAAGAAATTGCTCTACACCAACCAAAACTAAACTAATTTACTTAAATTTTTTTTTAATAAACTATGCCTCCTATTCTTCGCAGTCATGCCAAACAGCCTATTCCCTCCAAGCACCTTTCTGAGTTTACAAGGAGACGAATTCTCGGGTTACACGAGCCTCTGATGACAATCACCAAATTTCCAACTACCTTGACATTCCTCTCAGTACTGTTAAAAGCACATTTGCAAAGAGAGATCAAGAGAGCAAGGAGAATGAAGGTAGAGGAAGACATCCTAAAACCACCAAGTTGCAGGATGATGCTATGGTAGAGGAAGCTCTCAAAAATCACGATACCAGTTACTCTGAGATTGTTGCGAGAGAGTGGCTCCCAATGTTTCTGCTAAGACTGTGAAGAGAAAACTTGCACAAAAGCATCTTAAAAAGTGGATGGTACAAGAGAGGGTTCATTTGGATAAGGATCTAGCTCAAAAGAGATTGGAATAGGTATTAGCCCATAGGAATTGAACAAGGCAAATGTGGAGAAGGAAGGCAATGTGGGGGAATGAGGTAGCTGTGGAGAGGGGAGAAGGAAAGAGAAGAAAATGAATATTTAGATGTCCAAAAGAAGAGTGAAATAAGGATTGTGTTGAACCTACTGCTAGGAAAGGAGAGAGAAAGATTAGTCAGATGATGACTGGTTGTTTCTATGGTCAAACTCATGGTCTTTTTTTACCTGTTTTTCCTGATCCTACTTCTGCTGGAGGTGGAGTGACTGGAAAGTCAATTCTTGATGTTTATGATCAATATGACTTTCCAGGAATATGGGAGGATATCAAGGAGCATGTTGGAGAGGAAGAGGTATTTTTGATCATTGACAATGCTAAGACTCACTTGCCTTTCAGGAGATGGCTCAGGAGAAATGGAATTTCTCTGATGGAAATTCCTCCCTAATCACCAGACCTCAATCCAATTGAAAATGTTTAGTCTCTGGTAAAAGACAAGCTTCATAAGCACTATCCTGAGCTGTTTCTCCTGAAGGACCCTGTCAATGAGATCAAAAAAATTATAGAGGAGGCTATCACTCATTGTTGGGAACTTCTGGACCCAAAGGTTTCTGATACTTTGGCAGGATCAATGGTGGATAGGGTGGAAGCAATTATTAAGGCTAATGGATGGTATACTAAATATTAATCTCTACTATGTATTTATATTTTTTAATTTTCTTTTGGGTTTTCATGATAGTGGGTTAGTGGGGGAGTGTGGTTGTCATTACCGAAGATTTTCTGGCCATTGACAGCTAGTTAATTTTGTCCCCGAACAATACTAAAATTCAAAAAATTGGAAACTATCATAGTTTAGACTCATTTTAAAGGCCGGCAAAAAGGGCTACTAATTTTTTGGTATAAGGAGCAGTGGGGTAAGACTATTATGGCTACCTCTTTTACTTTACATATAGTTCTGCACTTTCACCAATTTTGGCAGGAGCAATTGCAGCTCCAGCTAGACTATATCTACCTTTAGCAGTATGGGGCAAGCCCCTATCAGGCAGCACCCATCCAGAATCAATTTTGCACACTTGGTATCTGGAGGTATTTCATCGATTGGCCCCCCTCCTACCCTAATTGTAGTCCAATCGAAAACCTTTGGTGAATCCTAAAGTAATACATTCGTCGCAGCAAACCTCTTTCCTACTGCAAAGGAAGCCCTCCACTCTGCTATTGAGGCAGAATGGGCAGCTATTGCTCCAGATGAGTTGGAAGTACTAGTAGACTCACTTCCTACTTACCTTTATGAGGTTAAAACTCCACTTCCTTTCTATTTTTTCTCCTCATACTAACTACGAGTTTCAATATAAATTCATCTTACTCAAGCTGGCTATTCCGGTTATTAAGGAGGATTTTGTCTTTTCTTTTTGTTTCTTCTTTTCACCTTTCATTTATGCATTGCTTGTAATGCAGTCGCACTCCATTTTCCCAGACCTCACTCTACTGGATTCCCCATTGTTCTGGATGAAATTCTCAGATTCCTGAATAAATTTACAACGAAACTGTACCTATTGATCCGTATAATCTGCAATTCTAAACAAATTCTAGAATCTTAGGAGGATGTTGGCCATCCGGCACAGTGAGGTGTGACTGTACTTCACTTTTTTTTTTTGGATCTTTTTCATGGCCTCTCTCACTTTCCTTATATTATCACCTCCAGGTCTACATTCCTTTACAGTAACCCACAGTGAAGTGAGTCCCCAGTCTGACAAGAATGCCCATACTATTTTTATAGGCCAAGGAGTATTTTTATGTGTGTTTTCACTATTCCAGGAACTCATTACACCATGGGATACCGCAGCTATGTATTTATGTTTTCCTATGCAATGAATTTCATGTCTCAAACATCCCTGCAGGCTAAGTCTTGTACGAAAACATCACCCATGGCACTTGTACCTGTATGTTGGATCTCATTAACTGGATTTCGCAATTCCATCAACTCGTTTAACTAAACCCATTTTGAGCTGATGTCGCGATTCGGAAAGGATATTCGTACCGCAACCTGACAAAGATAGAGAATCGAACGAGTTTTTTACGGCACAAGTACCCGGGAATATGTTTTTCGCACAGTTAATTTATGTTAATCCGCATAATAATCTCTGTCTTGTACTAAGTACTCGTACTGTACGAAAACATATTCCTAAGTGTTTGTACGAGTACGGTACCGTACTCGTAACGCTCCACTGGCGCAAAACCGGATACACCAGAAAATGGGGTATCACACCTAAACATGTAAAGTGTGATCTAGGTCAGCAGTCATGCTCGGGTACTCGAGTGTCCTTGGATGATTGGCCAGATGTCGCGCCCGCATAATATGGTGGCTGAAGGTGAGAGGGTGAGTTCGTCAACCCCTTACCGGTATCCCTTGTTACTCGGAAGTGTGCCCAAGAGAGGTGAGGTTAAGAAAATAACGAGATCTGGAGGGTATCCTCCCCTAACCGGAAACAAGTGACCAGGAGAGCTCAAACTGTGTGATCTTTAGCGCCGATTTCTTGGGCCCCGCAGTGGGGCTCAGGGATTCACACCACGACTCGCCGATCGTGGATGCCGAACCCTCGATTAACTCAGCTGTCAGAGGAGCCACAGGAGGTAGGAGTATTGCGGGCTTGGGCTGCGGCTTGCGTGGAGGAATGAATCTCAATGGTGTGTGAGTTGACAATTCTTTGGGGTTTGGTGTAGTAAATTGTACTAATACGGGTAAAGTGCATCGTGGAATTGGGAGCAAAATACTATACACAATGTGTGATAGCAACAGTCGGCTTCGATGATCAAGGACGGCACTGTATGCAGGATCTGTGCACTTTCCCGCAGGCTTGGTATCTTTCCTGCAGGCTTGGTATCTTTCCTGCAGGCTTGGTATCATAACAGGGTGGGACAAGTTGTGATCACCCCTGTTCACATAATTGTACTTGTACAAGTACGAGTACATTCATTTGATATGCAACAGAGACATGGCCAGGCTGATACAAGTACGAGTAACTTTTTGCACTACGCAATCTCCTGCGAGTGCAGTAGTGAAAAGTTCTATCCTAGCTTCGCCTGCAGTGCTTAATGGCGATTAATCCGTAAGCACCGCATGATTGGCCAAACTGCCATGGATACCCTTTCGAGCAAATCCAAAATTGCAATGCGTTCGCTGCGTTACAATTTTGGAGTTCCCCCCCAAAAAAAAAGTTAGTAGGTTTAGTTAGCTACGCGTCGGAACTGGTCATTTATTGGGGCCTTCACGGGTTATCTCTTGCCTTCGAGGGATGGTACTTGTGCTCTTACAATACTCTAGTACTATACTGTACCAGTGCTCATAGTCCTCAACGGGGCCATGAAGAACAGGGATCAGCAATAGCTATCTTATGGTTACACAGTAATACCGGTCCGCTACCCTACCCTATCATACTCGATCACCGGTACCGTGCGGTACTTTTGACGGCTTTTACTTTTTGTTTTCTTCCAAACGCCCCTACTCCTACTGGTATTGGAGTAATTTACCAACCCAGGATTACATTTTTTAGAAGGTAGGCAAGAAGAGCCTCACACCAACTGCAGGCCTTCAATTTGTGTGGCCCGATTTGGCAAATAATTGTACCCACACTTTTTTATGATTGGTGGGTTGCTCATGGTGCGAACAAGGGTGGGGGGACCGGAAGAAACCTGGACCAGATCACTAAATTATTTCTGCCTGCAAAAACCTTTTTCAGTTGGCCTCCCTCCAAGGAGCGCCAAGCTCCTGACCCCCTCTGCATTCTCCAGGAGGGATCACACTAAAACGACACACTCCGATTCAGTTCCATCGCCTCTCGGAGTTTATTTAGTCTCTGTACGATCGATATAACTCATACCTTCGACTCCATCATTTACAACGCCCCTCCTCAAACATGCGCGTCAAGGATACCGGTTCAAGTGGACAACCTAAAGTTTGCGATACGACCGAGATTCACCCGGGTTTTGTGGTTTTTGCTTCCTCCACCTTGCCGGATGTCCGACAGCTGAGGCCACGGCCTTATGTAGTGCTTTTTCGCAAACAGAAATATATTATAAGTTTGTGAGTAACCCCCTGAGAAGATGTATTGCCCGCAGTCTGTTGATACATTTATACAGGCCATTCACCTCGCCCAGGTTATGTCGGTCGTTTGGCGATGCTCGTCGCTATTGCGAGAGGGAACCGGATACCTACTACCCAATAGCACCCAACGAAAATGGCGGTATTTATGAGCCGATAAGTGTTGTGTTGGGGTCTTTTTCAGGATACATTGATCTCTTATGCCCAACAACCCTTGGGAAGCATACAATCGAGTGGGGTAGGAATATGGGCAGGATATCGGGCGAGGATCTCACCAAAGTCATTCGTGCTCACAAACGACTTGCGTGGGGCGTAGAGGATGTTCCCCACAAACCAAGGATCGCCCCGCCTTTGGCGGACATTTCTTCCGCAATGCCCTTGTCACAATCTGAGCCGGGTTCGACCCAGGGTGTGGATAGCGACCGCCAAAGCCCGCGGCGCCGCCACTTCCCTACCAAAGCTAGACCCCGTAATCGTGGCTCCCCAGACGACGAAAGTGACGGGAAGGGCGGGGGGGACAATCAGGACTCCAGAGGCCTCACGCGAGGCCGGCGGGAAGCCTGTCCCCAAGATAGCACCGTGAGACATAAACGAAGGTGGCAGGATAGTGGTCAAAAATCATTGAAGAGAACACGCCATCTGAGTCCCAGTCCAGTAGATACCATCCGAGGCGCAGAGTGCCGTACTGGAAGGGGATATTTAGATTGTTATACGAAACTGGAAGGGGCATCAGAAGAAGTATCTACACTATCCCCCACAAGCGCCAAGTCATGGGTCTGGTCAGGCACCTCGAGCGAGTCGGAAGAAACCTCGGAGGCAACGAGAGAGGGGGGGATAGGCCAGGAATGTATAGCAGGCCCGAATATGACTTCCCCATGGGCTCCCCCCTTCGACGGCCAAGCATTTCTTCCCCACTGCAGTCAGTCATCACGATGTCTACCATCACCCTTGAGTACTAGACGCCCGTTCGACGCCTCGACCTTTGTAACCATTGATGCCGCCTCCCCAGGAGCCCGAACTTCCCCACCAAATCCTGACGTTGACGGGCGCCATGAGTTTTCCCATCGCTATTCCGTCCAGCCTTACCGTCGCTTCTAGTAGTGCAGCCATGCCTACCGAGCACAGCGTTGTGACGAAGACTTGACTGGGCCAAAGGGGGGTTGCTTTTTCCCCATGAGTACAGAACCTGGAGTTCGGCTTGGAACCACGGGCTCATAGACATGTTGGTTTGGCGGGCGAAAAAACCATTTTCTCCAGCACTCCCGCAATTGTCTGGTGTAGGTGGGGATAGGTGGGCAGTGGTATTGAGGGCGGTGGAGGGATATGCCCTGAATTCGGCTTGGACCAAGTTCTTTATTGTTTTTTGCCGCCTACGCTGCTCCATAATCCCAATATATTGGAATTTTCTCCATAAATTTTTATACTCCGTGAACCCCTCCAAGCGTCTGAGGGTTGATTTTAATCAACGCCGTATTAGCTCGCCAAATTGAGCAACACATGCAGGGCTCTAATCTCCGTTTTGAGACAAGCTCGTAGGACACCTGATGCTACCAATTTTTATTTTTTATTTTCAACATTGTACAGTAGAGAAGCAGGAAGATTTATTCAATTGCGGTTGAGAAGTCCTAAGCTCCCGCTGCGAACCAGGCATCGGGATAACCCAAAAACTGGGGGGGGCAAAATTTTGGAGAAAGTCCGGGTAACAACCTGTGAAAGTGAGTTAGAATCAGTGACAGCAGAGCCTGCTGGACAAAGACTTGTGTTACTGGGCCCCAAATAATGCCCATACTCGTAATTTTCTGACGTTTGTGGTCACAAACGTCAGAAAATTACGATTACGAGTACCGTCGCATGCACAGAAAAATTAAGGGTCCTCAAAGTAGGACAACGGTGGTCTTTCAATTTGGGCTGGGAGCTGATTGGTTAAGAGCTCCCAAGTCGACCGAGAAACAGTAACCACTATTTCTATTTTTTAGGCTTGGTTAGGAGAATGGCTCTGTGACCAGGAATCCTAGAGTATTATGGCAACCGTTGTCTGCGCATCTGAGCGCGCATGCCGGTACTAGATTCGGCCTCTCACCATTCTAGTTCATTATGGCTACTAATCCTTGGCGATCTAGCCGGTCTCATGAAAAGCACAGAAAGCTTTCGATGCGGAGATGGTCATTCAATCTTAGGACTACACCGAGCAAGCGGTAAAAACCTTTCCGAACCGAGAAGAAGGGACGACATGCTTTTTGCAGAACCTCCGCCCCCCCTCAAAGGTTTTTTTCGCACTTATCATTCGCAACCATTGTGGTGGGCCCTCGAATGCGACACCGAATTTATATGTGACAGCATTTGTTGCCGTTGATATGCGGTTATGTAGTCTAGCACTTGCTCGGAAGCCTCATGGGAAATATGACAGGTGCGTCAGCCAACGACGAATTATCTTTTTAGAATATGAGCCTGTGGCAATTAAAACCTGACTCTCGTACATTGGGGGTGGGAAAAAGTATGGCGAAGTCTTGGCTGCCAAGTGGTGCGGTACTCCGTTAGCCACATTCGCCAGACTTTTCTCGACCCCCTTCGTACAAGCACCTAGTCGAGTATATAATTCCTTTTGTTTTGATGTGTGGGCTGAGGTCTGAGTTTTCAGTGTCCTCTCTCCCCACGCTTCGTCGAGAAAGAGAATTCAATAATCAAAGACATGATTACCCTTCTACCAGTACCAGTACCCGAGTACGGTATTCCAGATCCTACGACACAAGTCTCGCACCGAAACTGGGCTGGTGGCGAACAGAATCAACTATGATATCATAAACCCTAACCTTGGCGATTTCTTTCCTTTCCCACCAAATACCGCCACCCAGTTTCGTCGCGGGTATGATACGGCGAAGTCTTGACCGGCACTGACGGCGTCGGGTGAGAACCAACCCCCCCCCCAACCAACCAACCTCTCCAGATCAACAGCCACAACCCTTAAGCTCAAGAGCTTCTGTAAAAAAAAGTGTTTTTCATTAATTTTCACGATCGTTGGGTGGAATAAGTACCAAAAAGAAATTTGCACTGCAGTGATGCTGGGGCGATTCGGAGTTTTGTTGATTGTGCACTCGTGCAAATGTGAGCTGTCGGGTTAAGACGGCTAGAGGTGGTAACATTATCCAGTAATATATACCCGCCAGATCACCCAATGAGGTATTCTGTTCATCGGCTTTTGATGCCAAAGGACTAATATAACCCAGAGAGGAAAGGGATTGTCAGCTGAATTAACACAAGTGTCGATTTCATGTGTCTGTCACTATGGCACCATATGGTGATTCATTTCCGGCGTTTAGGAACACAGTTGCTATTGCATACTGATAGGGGAAAAAGAAAAAATGACCAGGCGAGGATATGTGTACCGGTACTACTCGTATAGGTAGCATAAGTTACTCGAGTACTCGTACCGTAGACCCGGTCACGTCCGTTCCGTCAGAAATCAGGGAGCACCCCACCGTAAGCTGTCTCTCCCTCAAAAGGCTAGCTATCGTATGCAGCCAAGACCCTTTCGAGTTTTGGGGTCGTCGAAGATCGGAGAAATAGGACAGGCCTTTGATGGCCGCCCTGAAGATGCCACCCATCCCGGACACTTTATGGATTGGGTGGACCTACCGGGGGGAAGAAACAGAAAATACCATCCCACTGGTGGAAGCTCCGCATTGGCGGCCTTTACTACATTAAATTTACGAGTTTGCCCACGCAGCTGCTCCTCGGGGCGGCCAGGCCCGCCTACGGATGGCCGGCAGGTTATACGAGTATACTACGGTGCAGGCCGGTCAGGCCAGATCAAAGTGAGAAACCGACCTGGGTTCTGTACGAGTATTGTAGGCCAGGTTGTTGGACAGCCTGGCAAGGGCCGGCAGGCAGGGTTTTGGCATATGCCGTCTGATTGGTAAACATCCCGTAAGTGGTGGCAGACATCTTCGGGTGCATGCTAACATCTGGAGATAGGGTATCCCTAGACCACATGACTACAGATACCCGAAGATGCTTGAAGATATATATACTAACATCTGTGCAATATCTAGAGATATCTTCCTCTGGGTTCTTGCCCCCGGGACGCACGAGATGGGAAGGGGAAAGCCCTCTCGATACGTACCATGCATTTCGCATCAAGCCTTTCGGATATCATACCATCTGCCAGGAAATATACCATTCAAAAAGGGAAAGTCTTCACCAAGAATTACTTCACCTTTTCACCCATCGCAGGATGGGGAAAAAATAAAAATAAAAGAAAGTAAACCGAAAACAGGAAAGACCAATCAAATCGACTGCTAAATTTTTAAATCTTTTTCACAGTCAGAAAGGATTTGTGTGTTGGCCCACCCTTGTCTAAAAGTGGGTCTGTTTCGCGCGATAAATTGCGCCAAAAATTCCATGAAGGTTGCTAAAACTTTCACACTAGGTCCCAGTCCATCTTCGAGGCTTCGAATTATTCTTAGTTTTTATTTTTTTGTGATTTTCTTAAATTTATTTTTGAATTATTTGAGGAATAGAGAGACTGTGGGTATTTTGTGCTTCGCCGTTATGCGAAACCCTACGGATGGTATGCGCGGGAATGCACGGTACCGAAAAGGTTTACCCGAAATGGGAA
Organism: Tuber melanosporum; assembly: GCF_000151645.1. Lineage (NCBI taxonomy): Eukaryota > Fungi > Ascomycota > Pezizomycetes > Pezizales > Tuberaceae > Tuber > Tuber melanosporum. The sequence goes on from NW_003298760.1 coordinate 18,006, forward strand.
TCAAGAGGAAATTCTGATAGCTTCCTGTCTGCCATTTGGGCGGTGATCCCGAGCGGCCAGCCCGGACCCATGGGTCAGTCCGGTCGAAATTCTCAGTGGCAGCCCAACCGCGGGGTCGAATCTCGCGGCAGCCCGTGCCAAAGCTACTAGATGCTCGGACAATCCAAAAAAAAAAAACCCAACTTTGAGCTGCCTGCATGCTTTTCCATAACGTGGAACAAGAGAGCAAGAGCAACATGCTCCTGGTTCTGCGGATTTCGCTCAAGACAAATCTATGGCATTTACCAAACAACTAAATTACCACGATACCAACATCTACCCAACCCTTATTACCGTCCTCAATATCATTCTCCACACAACTCTCTGACCACCCCGGGTGAATACATATATTAACCGAATGATTTTGTCACAATCAATTTATCCTCCCGAGTAACAAAATCTTTTTTTAGCGATGGAACACAAGTGATCACCGGAAACCCCGGGCCGGAATTGACTTTGGTTTCGAAAAACCGCTTTTCCGCAGTCCCACCGTACAGTGCCCAAAGCCGGACGGACTGACTGACCAGTTGGGTCCACTGTAAATAAATTCCAGCCAAGCATCAAGAGTAACGCAAATGCTGTGGGGTTTCCTATCACTCGATGTAGACAAACCACTCACACACCAAACCAGAAAACATTATTTAGTTATCGTGTCGTGCTACCGTATTCCCCCTATCGCATCAGTACCAGCGCAAACTTAAAGTACTCGATGATCTCCCTTACAGCCTCTCCTGCCGCCCCGAGCACTCCTCGCCCCCAACGATTCCGGACGGCGAGCTGTTTCTCTTCTTCTTCTCCATCCTGATTTCCCGGGCTGGACACCTCTATCCAGGCGACACTATAAGTGCGAACACGGATCTCTACAAAGTTGTTCACAGAGCGGTCACTTAACTCCCAGGGGCATAAGCGGTGAGCGGTGAAGATGGCATATCACCCATATAGGTACGGGGGCTGTTGGCGCATATGCTCGTGTTCCGTTCAATCCATGCGGATATATACACATGCCATAAAAGCTCCCCAACGTTATAGCAATCGTGCCACCCGAAGAGAAATCCCAGGCCGGGAATGGCCGCTTGCCAACACTGGATTTAACCTCCTATAGTTTCAATTTTTTTTCACGTAATTTTCGTCTCTTGCGGTGGCGGGGTAGGTGTGTTTCCATACTGGTAATCAAGTCCATCATATAATCTCACTCGGTGCACTACCACCCACATACCCTGCTAGATACCGTCATCCAGCTTATCCTAAGTATCATACCAAAGGGATTTCTATGCCACCTACGAGACAGTACACATGCACAGGGCAGGTGCGTATCCCACCGAGAGCGTCAAACAAGTACTCTTATATTCCCAGAGCATTGCCCTCCCCTCCCCATCCGCCCGCCGAGCCTCACAGCTCGACATGAATATCTCCGGACCTAAGAGCGGGATCTAACTAACGGTGGGAAGGTGCTGGATGCCCCTCACAAGATAATACTATTTCACACCCTTCCCACAAATGTTCACCCGATTTGTATAAGTGTGCTTACGCTATGGCAGCCTAGATATCTCCTCGAATACACCACTCACACACCCCCTCTGGCAGTCAGTCCCACCGGGTCGACCAAATTCTTGGGAAAAAAAGGGAAAGAGGAATACGTAGGGTGAGGGGCACGATAACTTTGCTAGCTCTGGGTTCCTGACTGGGGTGGGTTTATTAGTTTCCACGGGGGACCTTGCTATCATATCAGCTGCCTAGGCTCCTCCGTGTCCTTGCCGCATAGAGCTAGAACTCGTGATTGCCGGTGGATACTTGTATGCTTGTTTTGGTCCGTAGGGTAATGGTAACGAGCGATTCAAAGAGTTCAAGGATGGGTTGGTATTTTTTGTTCAAATACTGCATCACATCATATCATTAGGGATCATAATGAATGACTTCCTCCAAATATCCCAGATTTCAGCTGGCTGCATTTAAAAAGGCATGTCTACACTAACGCACCGCTGTTGGAAATGATAGCTCACCTTTTCCCCCGCCCCGGGTTAGAAGAATATACTAGTTAAACATCCTTCCTAAATTTCTCGTTCTGCTCGATTGGCGCAACCCCCCCCCCCCCCCGGTGGTTCCTTAGTTACTGGTATCAAAAAAAAAAAAAAAAAAGAATTTTAAAAAGTACGTACGATATCAGTTTCTGCGCAAGATCTAGATATTATAAAAAACAAATGTTAATTTTGGTGACTCAAGGTGACCCCATTCTTGTATGATATATACGGTCTTGTGGTAGAAATTCTAGCTGCTTTTCTTCCCCTACTTTTTTTTCCCTTCTACTTATGATACCTTCTTAACAGCCCACCGCCGTCAAATTTTTTTTACTATGATACATACACATTTCGTAGTAAGGGAGGGGGGGGGTTTACCGGGGGGAACAAAAGTGCAAACCAAAATACTAATATCAGCTCATCAGCATATTACTATTTCGAGAACAGTAGAGGAGGTTTTTCGGGAAGGGTGATGGTCTCCAGCACCACACTTTTGAATGAATGAATAAATAAATAAATGCACGGGAACACAGGATTTCAGTATGGTATGGAAATTTTGTAAAGTGTGCTTGTCACAATCGCAATCACACAATGAGACTTCATACACCAGCTTATGGCATTACATCTCCCGGGTATCGGAGCCTCAAGGTGAGCCTGGAAGACCTTAAGAAGCGCATTTGACTTTCCGCGCCTTCCGCCCTTTGCTGTTCCGCGGACAGGGGCATGATACCGAAATATCGGTGGGATCGCTTCCACTTCTCACGATATTTAACGAGCAAATTGCCCGCTCTGAGCACGATAATGCCGGATACGCGGGGCGTCATATCCCCGCGCGAGCTGCGGGTAGGCATGCGCTTTCCAGCGATAACGGGAGTCACGAGCGAGCGCAGGTTCAGAGCGAGCCCCTGATGCGGCGTGACACAAGCAAACATCGAAACATAAAGACATATGATATATATTTTATCGGTGCATTTCGAGCACTTGACCGCTTTGCATTTTTTTCTCATTCTCTGGTTATATCAACCACTTGACCGTGATACGGTAGTAACCCACGTGGCTACGGGTACTTTATCGGTGTGAGGAAAGATGCACGGGGGGAAGTGATCTCCCAGCCCGCCGCCATATTCTGTAGGATACTCGTATCACGGATGACAGAAAAGTATGGTGGAGTGGGGACCGGAGTGGAGTGTCCGTAACCCAAAAGAGATTACACGTTAGGAAGGACCGCTTCCTTCCCCGCGAAGCCATGTTTTCTTCACGTGAATACTAAGGTATCATACAACTACAAATTCCTTACATGTACAGTACTGTACTGTATGATACTTTCCTCTGCTCCCAACTGGTGGTGAAACAGAACGTCACTCGGTCATGCTTCGATCCCTGCTCTGCGCTGCCGTCGCCAAGGGTAGCCCCAGCTGGCTTTCGATTTTTGGGACCAGACTATAAGCTGGCTGACAGGGTTTTCGGCCACCCCTAGTTTTCGGCCACCATCAACCACATATTCTCATACTTCCCCACAAGCACATCTCTCCTGACTATCACACCAACACAATGAATAGTCGTGAAACTGCCATTGAACAAGCACTCAGAGCGATAGAAAATGGTGATTCTAAAAGGAAAGTAGCAAAAGACTTTGGAATTCCACGGTCTACCTTAAATAGCCGACGTACAGGTACCTCAAATCCATGTTCTGGTCACACATATCAGCTGCACTTTTTGCTGGAATAAGAGGAGAAATTATCAGATTGGATAATAGAACAGGAAGCTCGCGGCTATGCTCCCTCACATAAACGGCTTCGGGAAATAGCTATCCTGATTCTCAGGGCATCTGGAGAGATGGAGCCTCTTGGTAAACGATGGGTTCCCAACTTCCTCAAGCGTAATCCCTGTATCAGCATCCTATTGGGCAAGCCAATTGAGTCGTCTCATATCCATAGTACCCAGCCAAAGCAAATTCAGAAGTTCTTCGAGAACTTCAGTGTAATATACTGTCAGAAAAACATTCAACAAGAGGAGGTATGGAATACGGACAAACATGGGATTGGTCTTAGTATTTGAAACAACTTGAGAGTACTGGGAGCGAGTGGAAAACGACAAACATATATCCAATCACCTGAAAACCATGAGTGGGTCTCTATACTTGAATGTATTAGTACCTCAGGTAACTCCATCCATCCTCTTGTCATCTTCAAAGATAAAGCCATTCAGACATCATGGTTTACAGATCATGATATTCCAGATTAGCTAATTGCCATCTCGTCTAAAGGCTAGACTGCAAACTGTATTGCTCTCCACTGATTAAAGGAAATATTTCTTCCCAAAACAGCTCAGACTGATTCTACAAGGAGGGAAATGCCAAGTCTTCTCATGCTAGATAGACATAGTAGCCATGTTCATATTGAGTTTATGTAGGAATGTAAACAAAATAATGTGTCTCTTCTCTTTCTTCCTGCTCATTCAAGCCATGTTCTCCAGCTTCTCAACCTGAGAACATTCTCTACACTTAAGTTATGTTAACAAGGAGAGATTATGGATCTTGCTTTGTTGGATGATGCAGCACCTGTAACATGTTTGCATGGTAAATTTCACATTATCAGTAATAGGTATGATAGTTGGCAGGTGGCCTGCTCTACTGTAACCGGTATGGGTACTTGGTTATTGGTTTTGTTTTATGTTTTGTTTTAAGTATCGCTTTGATACTTAAGGAGTTTTACCAAAGTGTATTGATTGATACCTTTGATTAGTTTCGTTCATGCTAGACATGAACAGATTTGTGTATTTAAAAGACCGCCTGTTTCTACGATAGAAAAGGCAGACTTCGACCGACAGTATTTCAATATACTTGGTTGAACGGTTACTTCTTTGTTTCCCAGTACGCCCTCGAAGCCTCCTTTAGTTCTCAGCTCTCGCCTCCTCTCTGGAAGAGCAGGCCACCTGCCAACTATCGTACTTAGTACCGATAACGTGATTAGCACCCTGCGAACACGTTACATCTACCATGGAAGAGGCAAGAGCTGAGAATTAAAGAAGGCTTCAAGAGTGTACTGAGAAATAAAGAGGTAACCGTTCAACCAAGTATATTGAAATACTTTCTGTCAAAGCCTGCTGTTTCTAACATGGAATCAGGGGGTCTTTAAATACACAAATATGTTCATGTCTCGCATGAACGAAACTATTCAAAGGTATCAAATGATACACTTTGGTAAAACAACTTAAGTATTAAAGTGATACTTAAAACAAAACATTAAACAAAACTAAGTAAAACAAAACTAAGTATCAAACAATACTTAAATCAAATCAAGTATCAAAGTGATACTTAAAACAAAACATAAAACAAAACTATTAACTTAGTACCTGTACCGGTTACAGCATTGGTCAAAAAGCATCACTTTGTCCAATGTTATCAGAAAGCACGAGCAGAGACCTTTACCCTTCATCTACTGAGATCAGGATGGTCTGCAACCGGCCTCTATCCTGGGAACCCTTCCAAAGCCCTCAATTCCTCACAAATCCATATTACAACTGAACCTCCACTACCTACTACACCAAAGCGTACCAGATAGGAGTTTAATGAGTATAATACGATATTTCCTACTCCCAAGCATCCCCGGGACCTTCATTCATCAATAGGGAAGCTTGGCGATATGAGTCGGGACCAGCAGATTGTATTGCAAAAGGCTAGTAGGACAATTGGCAAGCTAGCGACTGAGAAAGCTTTGGTTCAAGCCAGTAACCATCGGCTCTTGGTACAGCTAGAGGAACTGCAGAGTAAAAAAATGAAAAGAAAGGTGGCTACGGACCCAAATACTCTTTTCGCCAATGCAGAAGCTATTAAGAATACGATGGATGAGGCATCCAGGGCTGAGCGGGCTTTGATAAAGAAACGTCCAGCACTGGAGGCAGAAGTGCCGCAAACTTCCTGGCCACTTCAGAAAGCGAAAATGGAGTCCTGTATGTTTGAGTGGCAAATGTAAATATGTTCAATTTTATAAGATTTATTCTGTTTTCAATTTTTATTGCTCCTGTAGACTTAGTTTAAAAGTTGGGAGTTCATGATACCGGGCCCGTTGTGATGGCCGAAAACTATGGGTGGCCGAAAACCCTGTCAGCCAGCTTACTGCTTTTGAGGAGTGCTGTCGTATCATGATACCAGCAGCGTGGGCTCCTCGAGGTCTCCGGGAACCTGGAAACGATTTCCTCTTTTCGTGTTCGTGGATAGATATTCGGAGATCTCCCTCACCCAGCTCCCTGCCAATGCGGATATCTGATAGAACGCTTTTTCTTTTCCATTTTCTACAGAGCCAGAGATGTCTGCTGATTCCCGCTCAAGCTCTCTCTCCCTACTGCAGGGCTGTCTAAACTGGGGTGCCGAGATCAGATCAGGTGGGTTATCGGATGATCGGATCATATGTGCGTTACATCACACGGCATTGCTCTGGCGCTGTACAATACTTGTACTAGTACAGTACTGCACTGTGCCGTGTATGTACTCGAGAATGTGCCCTCGATGGTATTTCTGCTTGGCTATGATGAATGATAATTGTTTATTTACTACATTCGTTCCTTCAAATAATTTCGGTCTCTCAAATACCGATCATCTTGACTGGCTTTTCACGACACACCATTGCCAAGAGTACCCAGCCACCCAACCAGAATACAAAACCCACGATACAGCATGCGGTATAACAGGCAATTTGTGTTGGCGATGCAGAAGAAAATGAAAATAAAACAGGAAGCAAACCACGCAACACTAGAATTTTTAAAAAGCGCAAAAACAAACCGAGGGGGAAAATAAAAAAAAAGTATGATATAAGAAAAGGGAGAGAAAAGGGGCAGATGAGGCTAATAAAAAAGCAACGCAGGGTAAATGGGGAAATCAGAAATGCGCCCGGTCGTATTATGAGTATTCACATCGCTACTTGTGCATACCATCCGAGACGGGACGGGGGGGGGAAGGAGCGTACAAGTAACCCTTCCCCAGCGCTCGCTCTCGTCCCAAACGATCAAAACATGGTGGATCCCTTCTTGCTCAACTTCCCCCCTCTCACTTTGACTCCCCCGGCCCCATTCGCTCTGTCCCCTGTATCCCCACTACGCCCGCCACCACCAAACCTCAGTCCCAAAAAGCTCTTTCGAGAGCTAACCTTCTTGCCTTCTTGAATGGGCTTCAGTCCACCTCCACCTCCAACAATTGGCGGTCTCCCACCCCCCCAACCTCCGACGACAGGCGGCCGCTGCCGCTGCTGCTGCATAACGGCCGCGTTCTCCCGCTCGTACAGCGTCCTAAGTCTCTGCGTCTCCTTCTCAACCTCCATTTCTTGCCGCTGCCGTTCACGCGCTTCCTCCTCGGCAAGCATGCGGAGCGTTGCTTCCTCCTCTTTCTTTAGCTGTGCTGCGCGGCGCGCTGCTTCCTCGGCTTTGTGGGATTGGTAGTCCCGCTGTTGCGGAGGGGGGGCATGCTGTGGGTACGAAGTTCTGTGACTTTGCGGATATGTTGGACGGGGAGGATGTTGCGTAGTTGGCGTCACGGCCGCCGGTGGGGGGATGCTCGAAGTGCTGGAAGTTCTCCTCCTCTCACCATTCGCGCTGGCTACGGCTGTCGCTGTCGAGGGGGACGAATTCGAAGTAGGGGTGAGGTTGAACATCACGCTCGTCGGGAAAAACCACATATCACCGATCGCCATAGCACTGAGCACCAGCGCCACCTCCAACCCCTTCAGGTCCTCCACCTCGACCCTCTTGAGATTGCTCTGGTAGATGGTGATGTCCCCCATGCCCTTCTTATCCCCCAGTCCCTCAAACGTGGCAATGGGAATGTCGGGCTCGTTCGCGCCGGCCTTCTTCGGCCCGTTGCCGAGGTTCGCGGGGGACACTAGACTGCACCTTAGCATACTCTTGGATAGCACACCGCCCTCTTTGCGCCATCGGAAGGTGGCACGGGGTAGATGCGATAGGGCATTCCGGTGCGCCGCGCTAGCAGCGTCCAATCTCGAAGCGGTGGGGGGCAGGAACGAAGTCTTTGGCAGTGAGAACTCCCAGAAGTTGCCGCGGAGGGTGGAATGGTTGTGCGTGACGGTGATGGTGGAGTCCGGGTTATACAGTTGCAGTGTGAATTCCTTGGGTAGGAGGACCTTTGGCAGTGGTGGGGGTGTCCCCGGTGAACTCGGCAGCAGCTGGATGATCTCGGGCGTTGCGATGACGGTTGCGTACAGGATGTCGGGGACGAATGCGTCGTGGAGGGTGGTGGAGTATGTTGCATCGGTGTCCGGTGCCCGGGTTTTTATGTATGAGGCGGTTGGTGGAGAGCCGTTCACGGTGAATGTTAGGGTTGTGATGTGGGGCTCCCTAGCTTTGGGGGTCAGGTGGAAGACTTGGGAGGATCTTGATCAGTATGATAAGGAGGCAACACACCCAACGGCAAGCGAGCGAGCAAGAAGAAGGGTGGATCACTCACTCGGAAGACCATCGTCAATAGGCATCTTGCTACTACGCTATCAAACTTTTGGAAAGCAGCAACAGGGGGAGAGTGAGGAGAGTAAGGACAGATGTGCAGGTGTTGGGTGTTCAAGCGTAGTTTAAGCTTCAAAAGCTCATGTACAGTACTGTACTCTACTCACTTGCCCACTAACTCAGAGACTCGCGGTAGAATTGGGTTTCAATAGGAAGAAGGAAGAAGGGAGAAAGGAAGAGAAAGGCCAATCCGACCAAGCACTGCCCTCCCCTCTGTGTAAGCCTCAGAAAAACGGGACTACGCAAGAGCCCCAGCGCTAACCCGTCTCAAAAAAGCACATTCGGATAGCGGTACTCGTATGATACCAGGGTTAGTTTGGTGGGCATTTTCAACGGGTGAGTCGCTTCCGACACGCATCTACCGGTAAGCCTACTGACTGTCAGGAGAAGTGATTCCGTGAACGCTTCGCGCTTTTTGTATTTGCCAGAAGGGTTTTATCTACGACGGTGTTCACGGATTAACTCTCCCACCCGAGCACAACTGGGATTTTGGTCAGACCCCTGTTGATTGTCTTTCGTGCCTGACGATGAGCTCGCAATTACCCGGTCAACAGAAAACCACCAGATCCTGGGAAGTGTGTGATTAGTAATCGGATGGATTCTGTGTTAAATAAATGAAAGATATGAATAGGGTGACGAGTGAGTATCGGAATCCGGGGATTGGGTCTACGCATCCGCGTAGCAGAAGTGAGGCTTACGAAACTGCCGACTGACGGTGAAGCGGAGCCCAAGTAATCAATCACCGGCGGAAAAGGCGAAATGAGATCCCATTCACCATATTCCTCGAGAGTCACGTGCTGTGTTGTGCGAACGCAGTGATTGACTACCCGGTACGAAGTAGAGGCGCAGAGGATGTGATACCGGTACAGGCATCATATCATATCATAATTTATATTGTCCGCACCCATGCTGTAGCCTCACCCCTATCGGTAACACAGTGGAAGGCTTGCGCAATCTACCTGTACGAGTAATTCATGAACGAGTCGGGCCTCCAGTACGAAGTGACGGGAGCGGACGCGGGGGGGTTGCGGAGAATCAGCCTTGGAGCACGAGTACTGTATCGTACCGCTATTCTCCTCATACGTACCGGTACTCGAGTACGTAATCACCCCCATCGGAGGGAGGGATAACTTTACCGCCAACAACTCCCCTCAAACGTCCGGCGAGATTCCCACTTTTTAAGATGCCCGCACCCCACATAATGTTACCACCGTATGGTTCATATATATCATACAATACTGGGTGAAGTGCTTACCTCCTCGAACACCCGCCAGATCCCTTACTCACCCCTTCTTGGTCGTAAACAACCCGGCCGGAAACACAAAATACGAGACGAACAAAATCCTGCTCCACGGATTGGTCCGTCACCAACCTATTTATGCGGTCCCTGTCACCCCAACTGAAAGCCGCCGAAACACTTCAATATTGCTGGCTAGTAAAAATAACTGAACGCGCCTACCGTACTCGAGTGGATACTGGGCCGTTGGCAAGGGGGCCGAAACTGTTATTGTTTTCTGTTGCTGCTTGGCGTGTTCGCTTATTATTCTTGCTGACTAAAACATTAACAAGGACGCTTTCGACCCAGGATATGCGGTACCCACGCATGCCCACCCAACTCCTCGACGCGGAAACCATGATATTGCGCCCAATAAGCGCACACACCTCCTCCCTTATCACGATGGCGCCTTCCAAGGCTATCCAGAAATCCTGACACGGGTTAGGCTTACGATGCGGTTGGGAAATGCCAAGGTCCAGTTACCCCGGGGACGCGTGGATGCAAAGGTTCTTTCATGGCTGGGTAATGACGGTATGATACATCCTATTACCGGTCCAAAGTTCCTAGGGCGGTGCAGATGGTAACTTGGGTCTGTTCTACAATCGAGATGGTATGATATAGGTGTTTGTGGTTTCCGGGAGTGAACCTGGAAGGTGTTGTCCCGCATTGGCCGATTCACTGTTTGGGTGAGAACTCCCTGGCAGCAGGTATACTGGTACTTGAAGATAAAAAAGTGTCCTGGGTGACCCTATAGGTACCCGGAGCATTCCAGCCAGATATCCGAAAGCGTACGGCCAGAGTGCCAGTTCGTCGGACAGATCGTCGCCTAGAGTATGGCGGTGGACCCCGGTCCATTAGCAATTGGTAATTCCTACTAGACATGTCTGCGCCTCTCTAGTCCCCCCCGCTACGCGCAGTATAGGTAGCTGGTCAATCCGGCTATTTAAGGCGCCTACGGGGTACCGGGGATGGGCAGATTGGACGCTTGAGTTCGATGGTTGTTGGACCAATTTGTTTTTCCGGATAGCGTAAGATAGTCTAGTTAGTGAAGGTGAACAACGTCAGGCTGTAGTAAGTATGCGAAATGTAGTGCGTAGCCCGTGAATTTCCGACATCGCTGCACTGAAGCTTTGATTCTGGGAATCTCCATTTGAATCGGCGGCTCAAGTGCTGAATTGAACAGAATTGATGGGGGTTACTCTGGCTCGGGACGAGTGATGTTTAACCAGGCAACCACGATACAAAGAAATTGTATTGCGCTTACAACCTGTGGATTGATCAATACTCGTAGTTCCCATCCCTGACCGCTTTAGTCCCCTTGTGGTCACCACAATGCGGAGGCCTTTCTATCTAGTGTTCGCATACTACGGTACTATAAGTCATATGATAGTATTGTGCTGTGCTCGGGGAAGCCATTGACAAGATACTGGGTTACGGGTGACAGCTGTGGGGTATAATACTCGAGTATCATACCGGAAAAATAAATCTCGCATCGTAAAGTCTGACAACCGGTAACGCCATGTTTTGCTATAGTAATTCAAGCCACCGGGGCACAGGTAAATTATAATTAAGCTTCTTAATGACAAGCAGATTTTAGATCACCAACTGGCAGAGATTAGAAGACGGTTGCTGCGGAAAAAAGACTTGAATATAAGGTTTTGATAGCGTACGAGGAGGGGTGTGTGCAGGAGGAGTCAAGTTAGATGCTCCATGTTCTTATCCCTAATGCCGGGGGTGGATGGGGTTTCGCTTTCCTCCCATCTACCGTACGCCATGTATGGACACCTTTTGCGTCTCTGGTGGAACCTAAAGTCGTTTTTACGCCAGCCCGGATAACGGAGTGTTATATGTTTACGGTGAGTTGCCGTCATGCACTGTATCGTATTGGGTCGTATCGTGCTCTATAGAGACTAGCCGTTCGAGTCCTAAGCTTAGAAGAATGAGGATCGGAGAAGGGGTTGTAAGATGGAGGAGTGGGGATGACAAGGTTGACAGCGGAGATAATAGCGCGCGAGTGAGGCGGTGTGTGCTGATAGGGAGGAGCAGATTAAGCTCTTTTTTTGCATGTACGAGTACGGCAGTGTACTGATCGTAATTTTTGTTTATGCTAGGGGTAAACTATTAAGAGGTACGATGTCCGATATTGAAATTTGTTTTAGGGTTCAGCGGACATTTACTTTAGTCCTTCGATATACCGTTATTAGGGTGGTAGTAAGATTTGTATACCGAGTTATCCTGGGATCCGATAAGGTCACTCATCACTAATATTTCTTAGTGAGGCGTGGTATTTCTTGCTACTCGAGTACCGATGCCAGAAGGATGAGCAGGGGGATATTGTCGTATTATAAATTTGGGGGGATTGGTTGGACGGTCCTGAGGAAGCAGCGAGGTTCCACGAACGACCCCTCTTTTCTTGAGCCCTTAGGAATTTCATCATTCGGCTAACTCCACCATCCATTCATCATCTACCATACCGGTATCCCGAGAAGCAAAGATCAGAAACACGACTATTGTCAACCCTACTGTTGCCGGTGACCGATCAGATATCCTTGCTTGGCTATCTCCACTAGATCCGAGGTTACGGCATCATGAAATTCGAGACCGCCGAGTGGAAAATGTAGGGGAATGGCTCCTAGAAACCGGGGGATTTATAAACTGGTGTGCCGGTAGTGGAGGAGATGAATCCGATAAGGGATAAGGGAGCTTTGTTTTGCTACGGAGATCCGGGGGTCAGCAAGACTTTTATTAGGTAAGAGGGACGAATCGCTGGTGAGAGGAAATGAGCAAGTGCTGACAAACTGCAATGTTAGTTCATTGGTGATAGACAGCTTGTGTGCTCAGGCGGGGGGACGGGATGCCACGGTCGCTCGTTGTTATTTTGATTTCGCTGCTGAAAAGGCGCAGACCCCGACGAGCATGCTGGGAACCTTGCTGAGACAGCTGGTTTTTGGGCTGGAGGAGACCCCGGAGGAGATATCGCGAGCATACCGGGGCCGGAAAAATTCCATTGGTGGACAGGGACCACAGTTTTCCGACATTGTGAAGATGATACAGGCTACGTCATCGAAAAAGCCCACATTCATATGCATTGACGCTCTGGATGAATGTGCGGCAGGATACCGAGTCAAGCTTCTTGACTCTCTAAACAAAATTCTCGAAAGGTCTCCGGGCACTCGAGTATTCATAACAGGGAGGCCACACATCCGACCGGAGGTTGGGAGGTGTCTGGCTGAGAGGACAACGAGTGTGCGCATAAGTCCGAAGAGAGATGATGTTATCAAATATCTTCACGTTAGGATGCACGAGGACACAACGCCAGAGGCAATGGACAGTAGTCTGGAGGCAGACATCTTGGAGAAGATCCCTGAAGATGTTTCAGAAATGTAGGTAGATGCAACACTGGGGAATCCACCTCGAGTTATCCACTGATATATGCATATATAGATTCCTGCTAGTCTCGTTAAATATCGATGCGATCTTGAACATATCTCCACTAAAATCCTCTTACAAGCACAGAAGCGGTATTCAATCTTTTGTAATTTCGGTATATCTTCTCTGTTCACTGGCCTGCACTGTGCATCAGTCTTCGGTCTTGTTGAACTTGTAGCCGGCTTGATAGAGGTTGAAGGTTGTGATATCAACCAAAAAGATTGTGTGGGCAATGCACCCCTCATGTGGGCTGCTCGCAATGGGCATGAGGGAGTTGTGAAAATACTGCTCGAACGGGAAGACGTGAACCCTGAATTACTAGATCGGTTCCAACAAACACCACTCTGTTGTGCTGCTGAGAATGGGCATGCGGGAGTGGTAAAAACACTATTCGAACGGGGCGACGTCGACCCCAACAAACCAGATAAGTACGGCCAGACACCGCTCTCGCGGGTTGCTTGGAATGGGCACGAGGGGGTAGTGAGAATACTACTTGAACAGGACGGCGCCAACCCCGACAAACCTGGTGAATTTGGTCAAACACCACTCTGTAAAGCTGCTTCCGATGGGCACGAGGGGCTGGTGAAAATGCTACTCGAACGGGACGACGTCAACCCCAATAAACAAGATAAAAATGGCGAAACACCGCTCCACGCCGCTACCTCTATGGGATACGAGGGAGCAGTAAGAATGCTACTTAATCGGGACGATATCAACCCCAACCAACCAGATAACTCCGGTCAAACACCACTCATGTTGGCTTTTCGGCGTCGTTACGAAGGGATTGTTGCGCTGCTGCTGCCCCGGTCTGGGTTGGTATGACTTGAAATTTCAATCACGCTTACGGGTATAGATGTTTCTTGGTTGTAATTCCTCTTAGCACGCTTGTTGGTTTTTTCCTTCCTATGACATAATCCTCGTTCTCCCCTTTCCCACCTCTGAAGCGTAGGCATGAGCATTGCTTAGATATAGAGACAAAATATAAGCACTAGGTTAGTTGTTGATAAAAGTGTTGAAACGTACTATGGCTGGGCCTAGTGTTTCGATGACCTCAACGGCAACCTTCGGTGTTTGGGAAACATGTATCGGTTTGACCTTGTGTAGTGCAGACACAGATTGTTTAGGGATGAAATAGACGGGAGCAGATACTCGATATCTACATTGGATTCATGTTAGTAGTGTTTGATGATTAGGGAGTGTGGCGGATTTCTTTCCTGTGTGTGATGTTTTGAGTATTTATCTCTTTCAGTCTCATTCTTACACCTCAATAAAAGTGAATATACCGGTAACTCGAACTTTGCCCTATATACTTCACAAAAAGGTACGATTGTTGATTGTGACAGTTTACATCATGAGCATGGTTTAGCGGAGATTGTGTTTATATGCCCCTACCTCTCTGGTGTGAGCTTACAGGTGAGGTTAATAAGCCGTCCGCAGTTTTAAGCTTGCTCATACCTGAAACCCGATCTAGTAAGCTCTTTTTAAACTATGAGGTTAACTCCAGCTCTACTCGTGCGAGAGCGAGACTATTTAAACTCGAAAACCTCTCTTTATTTCCAAACTCTTCGCGCATAGTCTTGGATGCTAACCACCCGCATGACTCACGGTTTCGGGCCTAATGCTCGACGTATTAGTATTTCCTCCAGTTCAACTACGCATAGCCTGGTCTCTAGAGTACCGGTATTCTGTGAGGGTTGCCGTTGCAATCTCCACGCCATTTTGTCACTAGGGAGTGGCCGAAATTCTGGACATCCCCTCCCTGCATCCCAAGGTATAACGAGTTTTGATAGTTTGTGTGGCACCCCATTGACTTGCCAAGAACGATGGAGCTGCCTACATTCAAGTTGCTTTGCGATATGAGCCTACGAGCTAGTTAGGATGGTTTTTTCCCCCCCCCCCCCCCGGTGTAAAGATGTGGTGGAGGGGGAGAGGAGGTGGAAACTTTATTGATAAAAGTGGGAGAAGTGCTGCTTTATATTCGGACTATCATAACAAACATGTCAAGAGGCATCACACATTCACCACAGCTCAGGGTAATGCCTACCGACACACCTGCTCTCCACAGTAGGGCGGTTGCCCATACCTAATAACACACAATACCCCGACCACTATAACCTTTTTTCTCCTACGAGCGATTCGTGGGTCGGGCCTCCCGAACGCATATTAAGCCGTGTGGTGAAAACTTTACCATGCCATAGTGCCTTATAATCCGAACAATGCGATACTTTTCCTTTATTAAAAACTCATATTGTGCCTAAGCTACGGGCTGGAAACAGCATCTCGCGCGATGAAGTTTGATGCCGCCTTGGAATCTTTTGCCAGCAGGGCTCAAGGTGCAGAATCAGTCGACAGGTAAATTCTCATTCGAACAAGATGTTAGATGGCCGACCTGCAGAGATTAGAGGATGGTTGGACAGGAGGATTCAAGATGAGGCTTTCGTAGTATATGAGTAGGATTGCGTGTAAGGGGTCGCTACCGAGGAGGGGCCAAGTTGGATGCGCGATATTCCCATCAGCAATCCCGGGGGTTAATTGTGTATTAAATTTTTAATAATATTATTAGATTGGGCTTTGTTTTCCTCCTTTGTGTGTCCTGTGCAAAGCCCGACTCCTTCTCATATTTGTCAATTCCAGTTGGTTTTTTTCTGCAACAGCTCGTCAAATGACGTCCGGGGGGTTCATCCCAGGTTCTCACTCAGTGCCGTATTATCATACGTATTGCATTGTCTTGTGTGGTGCGCACTATGGACTTACCGTTTGGTGTTCGAGATGTGACCGTTTTTGCTCCCAGAGGTAGCAACTTGATTCATTAATTCCATTGTGGAAGGAGACATGAGCGATAGGTATATACATCAATTCCGCCACTTCATGCCTTCTGTGGGGAGATAGCCTCCACGCACACATGTATATCCACCGCGGGGAGTAGGATGAAGACAATACACTGTCATTTCTCAAACTTTCGGACCTTAAACCTAGAAGAGTGATAATCTGTGACGACGTTATAAAGCAAGCTGGAAAAGAGTGGTGATAGCTGTGTTGCCTGCTTGGGGATGGTAGCGCTCAGGCATGGAAGTGTGCACGAACGGAGTAAAACATAAATTTTTTTTTTACACGCACCGTATCGTCGGGCTCGTGTATGGACACACCCGGTCAATTACGACCAGAGAACGCGGCCTCAATGTGAGAGGCACCGAGTGGATCCCTATTATGTACGATATTTAAGCCGGGTGGTTTGTACTGTATCCTCAGAAGAACAACGCCCCACTCACCACCTTACACAAGAGGACTCCCACAGAATTATACTTATTGTTAGAAAAAGTGATTGTGCGTCCAACACAAAAGGTCCTTATTTTCTCTCATAGGTTACCCTCCTGTATTTGCCTCCGGTTCCTGTTGCTCTTCCACACGTTCTTCATAGCGAGTAATACGTCCGACTCTTATCATAGCGTCGTTTACATTGGATCGCGAATCATCCCAGGAGTTGGTACAAGGCTATTAGTCAGCATTTACAACAACTCTTGAGTTATTATTTCTTGGGGTTAGCTCGTGAATGGGATTCGGCTTTGACCAGATTAGTAATCAGCAATTACAAATACCGGTATGGATAGGGTACAGTACAAGTATATTATGAGAAATGCAACAACCGATCGTGACACCACGATTGGCGGTCCTCATGAGTATTAAAAAGCACGGCGCATAGCTCGACTGAACCTGGTGCGAGGTTTCGAGAAGATCATCTAAGCCCGAATCGGCATCAAGAAGAAATACTAGTATGCCGTGGTGCTTCTAGTTAGGTTATATGTATGTTTCGGGATGGATTCATTCAGAAGGGTTGGGGCACCGCACTGTATGATACAACTAGTCTACGAGTACAGTATGATAATAGTACTCGCGATTTTATACATGCCAAGTTGGCTGGCTCCAATGCAGGCGCGCTAGCCGAGAGGGGTTTTCACTCATGGCAGAGCTACACCAATCCAGGTCTACACAATCTTCAGCCGAAACAAAAAAAAAAAAAGAATCAATACGCAGTGTAGGATTTGTACTGGACCACAGAATAGTGGTTACGAGTAAAAAAGGGTCATCTCCAGATATCGTACGGGTACGGGGGGCACAAGGTGTTGTTGCACAAGTTTGGGGAAATTAATCGGGCGTATCCACCAGGTTCCACAAGAAACCCCGCCTTTCTTCAGCCCCAAACAATTCCAATATTCGACTTACTCCATCACCTATCCATCATCTACAATACCGGTATCCTAAGCAACTAAGATCAGAAAATGTCCCAATTATTCAGTCATAATCTCAACTCTTTGAACACCACTAATTTCAACTTTAGTGTTGCCGATGACCGATCTAATATCCTGGCTTGGCTATCCCCACTAGATCCTAGGTTACGGCATCAAGATATCCGAAACCGCCGGGTCGAAAATGTGGGGGAATGGCTTTTACAAACGAATAAATTTAGAACTTGGTATGCCGGTAGTGGGGGAGATGAATCCGATAAGGCGGTTTTGTTTTGCTACGGGGATCCGGGGGCTGGTAAAACTTATATCAGGTAACAAGGACAAGGACCGAGGAATGGATGGACAAGGGCAAGTGCTGACAAGCCCGATGTTAGCTCATTGGTGATAGACAGTTTATGCGATCAGGCCAGAGGACAGAATGTCGCCGTTGCGTGCTTTTATTTCGACTTCGCCGCCCAAAAGGAGCAGCAATTGACGAGTATGCTGGGTGCCCTACTCAAGCAGATCGTGAGCGGACTGGAAGAGATACCGGTGGATATAGCGCGAGACTATGAGGACCAGAAGAAGGTCCTGGGTGGACGGGGGCCGCTACTTTCCGATATTGTAAAGATGCTGCAGACCACCTCTTCGGAAAAGCGTACATTCATATGCGTTGATGCTCTGGATGAATGTGTGGCAGGAGATCGCGTCAAGTTTCTCGATTCGCTCAACAAAATTCTCCAGAAGTCGCCTGGCACTCGAATATTCGTGACTGGGAGAGCCCACATTCGGGCCGAGATCGGGAAGCGCCTTTATGGAAGGGTAGTGACTATACACATCACTCCCAAGAGAGATGATGTCGTTAGCTATCTTCATACTAGGCTAGGTGAGGACACAACCCCAGATGCGATGGACAGTAGTCTGGAGGCAGACATCTTGAAGAAGATCCCCGAAGATATTTCAGAAATGTACGTAGGAGCAACACCACCGGGGAATCTACCTCGAGTTATCTACTGACAGATACATATCTAGATTCCTGCTAGTCTCTTTAAATATCGATGCGATCTTGCAGGAGACCACCATCCATCGCAGGCGACAAAAGCTCAATGCAATGACGGATGGGTTAGGATTGGGGGATGCGTATGGTGCAACACTGAATCGGATAAATGGACAGGGCGGGGAGAAAGCAAAGCTTGGAATGGCGGCCTTGATGTGGATATCTTACTCGGAGCGACCCTTGAAGGCGGATGAATTGTGTCACGCCTTGGCAATCGAAATAGGGTCGGCTAATCTCAATACCGACAATGTCCCTTCAATAGGGACATTGCTGACTTGCTGCCAAGGACTGGCTGCCGTGGACAAGGAAGCTTCCACTGTCCGGCTAATCCACTTTACCCTTCAAGAGTACCTCCGAGCTCATCCAGAGATTTTTGGTACAGCTCACTCGACAATGGCAGAGATCTGCTTAAGTTACCTGAACTTTCAGCAGGTCAAGGCTCTTTCGACTAATCCCTCTCCCAACCTCCGAGGTACACCTTTTCTGGAATATTCATCTCTGTACTGGGGAACTCACGCAAAACGAGAGCTTTCGGATTGCGCGAAATTGCTTGCGCTGAAGCTATTTGGCGACTACGGTAACCACATATCTACTAAAATCCTCTTGAAAGCACAGAAACCGTATTCGGACGTTTATAACTTCGGCATATCTTCTCAATTCACAGGTCTCCACTGCGCGTCCGTCTTTGGGATTGCTGAACTTGTGGCCGGTTTGATAGGTGTGGAAGGTTATGATATCAACCAAAAAGATTGTGTGGGCAATACACCTCTCATGTGGGCTGCGCGCAATGGTCACGCGGGAGTGGTTAAAACACTACTCGGGATGGGCAGTGTCAGCCCCAACGGACTAGATACGCACTGCCAAACACCACTCGGCTGTGCTGCTATGAATGGGCATGAAGGAGTGGTCAAAATACTACTTGGGCGGGGCGACATCAATCCCGATGCACCAGATGATTATGGCCAAACACCACTCTTTTTTGCTGCTTGCAATGGGTACGTGGGGGTGGTGAAAATACTACTCGAACGGGACGACGTCAACCCCGACAAACCAGATAACTACGGCCGAACACCACTCTGTCGTGCTGCTAGGTACGGACAAGATGGAGTGGTAAAATCACTACTCGAACGGAGCGATGTCGACCCTAATCACCCAGATAACTACGGCCAAACGCCACTTTATTGTGCCTCCCGGGCTGGACATGAGGGAGTGGTGGAAATACTGCTCGAACGGGACGGCGTCAATCCCGAAATACCAAATGATCGTGGACAAACACCACTTTATTGTGCGGCTGAGTATAGGCAAGAGGGGGTGGTGAAAATACTACTTGAACGCGATGATGTCAATCCCAACACACCAGATAACGATGGACAAACCCCACTATGGCGGGCTGCTCAGAGTGGACATGAGGGAGTGGTGAAAATACTGCTCGCACGGGACGGTATAGACCCCGACAAACCGGATAACTACGGCCAAACGCCACTCTGGTGGGCTGCTTGGAGTGGACACGATAGAGTAGTGAAAATACTCCTCGAAAGGGACGACGTCAACCCCAATCAACCAGATAACTACGGCCAAACACCACTCTGGTCAGCCTCTCAGCGCCGTCATGCGGGGGTGGTAGCGCTGTTGGAGTCCCGGGTTCTGCCTGTATGACTTGAAATCTTTATTATATTTAATTTATAGAGGTTTCTTGGTTGTAATTCCTCTTTGCAGACTTTTTGTTCATTTATTAATTTTTTCCCTATTCCTTCTTTTCTCCTCCTTTTCCCTCCTCTGAAGCCTGGTCGTGAGCGTTGTTTAGATGTGGAGAAAAAATATAAAGTGTCAGCGTTTCTGATACTACTAAAAAGCGTCGTAGCCACCACCAGATGTCTGACCATAATTAGTTTCTGCCGTAGACACGGTTTAGCGGGGATTGCGCTTATATGCCACTGGCCTCGAGGTATGAGCTTGAGGGTGTGATTGGAATGCCGCCAACAATTTTTAGTCTTTCTCGTGCCGGAAAATCATTATTATGTAAGCAGTCTTCTAGCGATAGAATTAACTCCCATTCCACTACTCGTAGTAGGTCTACTCCCTGGCTTTACACTCGACAAAAGCTACTCGAAGGCGATCGCTGATTATTGCTGACTAAAACACTACAAAAACAATCCCAACCCAGAAGGCAGACTGCCCTCGCGTAATGAAATGGAATACTATACCTACAGGTGCTCCCCGATGCGGAAGCAATGATATTATGCCCAACGAGTGCGCATATTTTCTCCCTTGTCGTGATGGTTGGTGTCGGAAATGGCAACAGCTAAATCCGATTTTTCTTGAGTGCTGAGAAAAGGAATATTCGGTCCGGAAAAAGGAATGTGAAAAGGTCGAAATCGGTAGGTTCAAAAGAAAAGGAAACTAAGAAAGTGGGAAAGAGAATCGATTCGCGAAATTCGTATCAATCGGTCCTTGCACTCTGAAGGAAAGTCTTATCACTTGGTGTACTTCACTTGCACACTAAGACTTATTCGGTTCGATTCGAGTTTCGTGGAGTTCGATGTTCGTTCCTTTCGGTTGCTATTGGAGACAGGTGGAGAAAATCTCCCTACATAATATTATCATACAGAAAGAAAACCTTTCCTTTCCTCCTTCAAACATACCCTATCACTATTGCTCTGAGTCCATCAAAACCCCAATCAAACTACATCCCTCTCTAAATCAAACTAAAACCAACTGGCAGGACTTCAAGATCCACAAACCAGATTTTGAGCCTTAGAGTGCCGTCGGACCCCCTGCACCTGGGGCGATAACAACGGTTTGTCTACCTCGGCGAGAAGGGTGACGAGGTTAAAACCTGAAGAGAGACGGTGTCAATAGAAAGAGATTTCAGGATGAACCTTCGTCGTTTCCCCAACGAGGTCAATCGGGTGAGAACAATCAAAGCCTAAACCCTCAAGGGAGAGATTGGTTGGCAATCCTCACTTCCTGTTAACATGTGGTTGTGCATTTATCCTTCCCTCACGAACGTGGCCCCGAGCCGCCTTAAATACAAAAATTTCTTCTGGGACATCATGGAATTTGTGGTGTATGGTTCTTGGACGAGAGCCATCATCCGTGGGCTCTAGTCCCTCCCAAAACAGAGCAAAACGGTTGGAATCCGGGGACGTGGAAATCGCAATTCGCGTCACCACCTCTTCACAAACAGAAATAAAATATATATCAATAGATAGCTGGAGACCTAGTGGTTCTGAAATTCGTATTTCTATAAAAAATTTGTTTGTTCTGTGGGCAGATTATATTAATTGGTAAGAATGATTCCAAAGTTGGACTTAAGCGCCAAGAATTTTTATGGTGCTTATGCGGGGGGGATCCCTGTTTCGAGTATCGCGGATTTCGCGTCGCCACAGGGCAGGCGGTGTTACACCGCGCACTTTAAGATCTAGATCTCACTCTTGGAATACTTAAAAGTACTATTTTATGAAGAATTCACTTACTTCCACAGCAGATCGTTGAATTCTAATGCTGTGAAAAGGGTGTAAAAGTGCCCCTCAACGATGACTTGTCACCTCATTTTGATAACCAGCACACAATGGTTACAAATACCCATGTCGCTATTACGAGTCCATTCGCACCCCCGACAATACCGTTGAGGAGTGCCAGGTTTTGGGTTACTTTGGGAGGCTTGGACAGAAAAGGTGCTTTCATGGCTGGGTCTTTGATGGCTGGGTAATACATCGTGTTATTACCGGTCCGAAGTCTCCGGAACAGTGCAGATAATAACTTGGATATATTTCGTGATCGAGATATTATGATACAGGCGGGTTTCATTCAACAAGATCTTTCTGAGGGTTTCGTCTCTTAATAAGGACAATAATGGTGGATAACCGACCGCGCAACGGTAGATAAAAGACTAAGTGGATATTTGGGGAACTGTGGCGGTGTGTGGACAAAAATCAGAGTTAAGGTAAACAACCTCGGCCGTCGATGCTTTCTCTAAACTAACGGTAAAGACAGCTGTATAAGTAAAGCATAATCAACATGATCCTTCCATCAACCACCACACCTATATTTATGCCTCCACAAATGCCCCCATTCCTCCCCACAATTCCGTGATAACCAAGGAAAGACATGCTCGGAGAATCTAGGCTCAATCTCTGAAGCCCCGCACTGATATATTGAACTTCTGAACTCTGTCAGACTCCCGAAAATTCCAATATCTACTCCGATCAATCAACATCTATCTAGAACCTTCAACATCGTCATCGATCAATCGTGTCTTGGAGGTATCATAGGTATGGTCGCGCACCCGCGCAGCGTTTGTGCTTTCTGAGAGTCGGCCCGGAAGGTAGCGCCCCGCATTAGTTAATGCACCGTTTGGGCCAGGACTCACTGGCAGTAGGTGTGACCAGTAATAAAAGGTGTCCTGGGCAACCTATCGGCATTATCCCTGGAGGATTCCAGCGAAACGTCCGAAGCCAAGAATCCAGAGTGCCAGTTCGCTAAAAAGGCCGCCGCGTGGAGTGTGCCGGTAGGAGCGAAAAGCCATTATCTATCGGTAACTTCCACCGAACATATCTGCGGCGCCCTAGTCCCCCGCGGGTACTTGCAGCATAGATAAACGGTCAATTCAGGAATGTAAGGCACCTACATTTCCAGTACGCCTGCCCGAGCACCTCTCGGAGACCACCGCCCCCCTTGCCATGACATCGTGGATGGGCAGATTGGACGCTTGGGTTCGGCATTAGCGGGGTATAAGTTGTAACATAGGTATCATGTGTTTTACTTATTTTTCTGGATAGCGTAAGATAGTCTAGCTGGTGAAGGTAAGCAACGGTACTCGAGTAGGCTGCAGGATGTATGGGAAAAATAAGCGCTCAGTCCGTGAACTTTCGAAATCGCCGCACCGAAGCTTTGATTCTGGGAATTCTCTGGTTAACTAAAAGCTGAAGTGCTGGATTGAAGAGAATTGATGAAAGTTCTCTGGCTCGGGACCAGTGGTGCGTAGCGGGGGGGGGGGTTATGCGGAGGTGAGGTATCACGCTTACAATAGTCAAAGTTTTATTTTTTGCATGTACGAAACAGAGCTAATCATAATTAAGCTTAGATCCCGAATTATACTGGAATCTGATAGAAGGTTATTCATCATACAGGTAGCACAGAGGAAAGGGTAGTGTTTCTTGCCACTTGATGCCAGAAGCACAAGAATGGGCAAAAATGTGGGGGGAATTGATTAGATTGTCCTGAGGTAGCAGCGAGGTTGCACAAAGAACCCCGCTATTCTTCAGCCCCCGGGAATTCTAGTATTCAACTAACTCCACCATCGATCCACCGCTTACAATACCGGTATCCTGAGCAGAAAAGATCGGAAAATGTCCTCAGTATTGAGTAATAATCTCAACTCTTTTAACACGACCATTATCAACCCTACTGCTCTCGGTGACCGATCAGATATCCTAGCCTGGTTATCCCCACTAGATCCCAGGTTACGACATCAGGATATTCGAGACCGCCGCGTCGAAAATGTAGGGGAATGGCTCCTGAGAACCGATGAATTTTAGAAGCTGGTATGCGGGGAGTGGAGGAGATGGATCTGATGAGGCAGTTTTGTTTTGTTATGGAGATCCGGGGGTGGGGAAGACTTTTATTAGGTAAGAAGGAGGAATCGCTGGTGAAAGGAAATAAGCAGGTGCTGACTAGCTACAATGCTAGTTCATTGGTGATGGGCAGCTTGTGTGACCAGGCAGGAGGACGGAATGCTACGGTTGCAGGTTTTTATTATGACTTCGCCGTCCAAAAGGACCAGACCCTCACGAGAATGCTGGGACCCGTGCTGAAACAGCTGATTTCCGGGCTGGAGGAGATCCCAGAGGAGATATCGCAAGAATACCGAAGCCAAAAAAAATTCCCTCGGTGGACGGGGACCACAGCTGTCTGAGATTGTGAAGATGATCCAGGCCACCTCATCGAAAAAGCCTACGTTCATATGCATTGACGCTCTAGATGAATGTGCGGCAGGATATAGAGTCAAGCTTCTTGACTTGCTAAACAAAATTCTCGAAAGATCCCCAGGCACTCGAGTATTCATGACGGGGAGGCCATACATCCGATCAGAGATCGGGAGGTGTCTCGCTTGGAGGACAACGAGTTTGCGCATAAGTCCGAAGAGAGATGATGGCATTACATATCTTCACACCAGAATGCACGAGGACACAACGCCGGAGGCAATGGACAGTAGTTTGGAGGCAGACATCTTGAAGAAGATCCCTGAAGATGTTTCAGAAATGTAGGTAGATGCAACACTGGGGAATCCACCTCGAGTTATCCACTGACCGATGCATATATAAATTCCTGCTAGTCTCGTTAAATATCGATGCAATCTTGCAAGAGACCACCATCTACCGCAGGCGACAGAAGCTAGGTGCGATGACTGACGGCTTGGGGCTGGGGGATGCGTATGGTGCTTTAATAAATCGGATAAAGGGGCAGGGTGGGGAGAAAGCAAGGCTTGGAATGGCGGCCTTGATGTGGATATCTCACTCGGAGAGGCCCTTGAAGGCAGATGAATTATGTCACGCCCTGGCAGTCGAAATAGGGTCGGCTAATCTCAATACCGATAATGTTCCTTCAATAGGGACATTGTTGACCTGTTGTCAAGGACTTGTTGCCGTAGGTAAGGAAACTTCCACTGTGCGGTTAATCCACTTTACCCTTCAAGAGTACCTCCAGGCTCATCCCCAGCTTTTTGGTACAGCTCACTCGACAATGGCGGAAACCTGCTTAAGTTATCTGAATTCCAAGCAGGTCGAGGCTCTTTCTATGAATCTCTCTCCCGACTTCACAGCTACACCCTTTCTCGAATATTCATCTCTCTATTGGGGAGCGCACGCGAAAAGGGATCTTTCAGATTGCGCAAAATTGCTCGCGCTGAAGCTATTTGACGACTGCAGTAACCACATATCTACTAAAATCCTCTTAAAAGCGGAAAGGGCGTACCCGTGTGGCGTTAGTTTTGGTGAACTTCCTCCATTCACGAGTCTGCATTGTGCATTTGTCTTCGGGATTGTTCAGCTTGTAGCTGATTTAATCAAGGTGGAAGGTTGTGATATCAACCAAAAAGATTGCGTCGGTAATACACCTCTCATGTGGGCTTCTCGCAATGGGCACGAGGGGGTGGTAAGAATACTGCTGGAAATGGACGATATCAATCTCGAGGGGCCAGATGATTACGGCCGAACACCACTCTGGTGGGTTGTCCAAAATGGGCACGAGGGAGCGCTGAAAATACTGCTTGAACGGGACGACGTTAACCCCGACAAACCAAATACTCACGGCCGAACACCGTTCTGGTGTGCTGCTGAGGATGGGCAAGAAGGAGTGGTGAAATACTACTCGAGCAGGACGACGTCAACCCAGATCTATCAGATAACTACAGCCGGACACTACTCTGATGTGCTTCCCAGAATGGGCACGATGGAGTGGTGAAAATACTACTTGAACGGGGCGACGTTGACTCCGACAAATCAGATATGTTCGGCCGAACACCGCCCGGGTGTGCTGCTGATAATGGGTACGAAGGAGTGGTGAAAATACTACTCGAATGGGATGACGTCAGCCCCGACAAACCAGATTATAAGGGCCGAACACCGCTCTAGGGGGCTGCTCAGAATGGGCATGAGGGAGTAGTTAAAACACTACTCTCACGCGACGACATCAATCCCAACACACCAGATAACCGCGGTCAAACACCACTCTTTCAGGCTGTGCTGGGCGGGAATGAGGGGGTGGTGAAAATGCTACTTGACCGGGATGACGTCAACCCCGACCAGCTAGATAGTGCCGGCCGAACACTACTCTGGTGGGCTACTCGGAGGGGATATGAAGGAGTCATGAAATTACTACTTGAACGGGGCAATGTCAACCCCAACCAACCAGGTAAAGACGGCTGATCACCACCCTGGCAAGCTCCCCAGTGAACCCGGGGGCTGCAGTGTGGTGCTCTACAGGTATGACTTGAAATTTCTATCATATTATCTACTTCTACCAATGTTCCTGGTTGCAATTCTTGTTTGCACACTTTCTTCTCCCCTCTGAAGTGAATTTGCGAGCGTTGCTTAGGGATAGAGGAAAACATAAATAAAATGGGGGCATTTCTAATACTCACGAAATGAGATGTAAAGGCTCGCTCTAAGAAAGGTGTCACCGTGGTTCGTTCTCGCTGTGAACACTGTTTAATGAAAATCACGCATACATGCCTCCTCCTTCTGGGTTGTGAGCTTGAGGGTAAAACCTGGGAGCTCTTCCTGCTTTTTAGTCTTCCTCATAGAGGAAAATCAACTAATGATACTATAATAAAGAGTCCTTAATCTTGAAATTTACTCCCCCGCTACTAGCACGAGAACAGCACCAGTTAAACTTGAAAAAATCTCTGTGTAGCCAAACCCTTTGCGCATCCTCTTAGATGATAATTGCCGACATGGCCTACGTTTTTGGAGAGCAATACTCTACGCACTAACGTTTCCTCCAGCCCACCCACGCTCAGCTTGTCAGCGGTATAAGTTTGCGTAGTGGACTGAGTGTAGATAAAGGATGATCAGTTCTGAAAAGAAAGTATGATAGTATGATAGTTGTTTCTCTAAGGTTCACTCTCCATCTAACATATCCGGAAAGGCAGAACTAGTTATAGAAACGATGGGAGGCGGTGTGCCGACGAATTCTGTCGCCAAGGTCGACAGTACAGTACGGGGAATGGTTTCTGGCGGCGTAAGACTTGATGCTGGGTGATGACGTCCTGATCTTTTGCTGTGGGAATTTGTGTTTCGCGAAATGCTGACAGATTAAGCCTTATTACAATAGGATTTTGCATGGACAACATGCAGAGATTAGAGGACGGTTAGGAAAAAGAGTTAAATATGAGACTGGCAGTATGTGAAGAGGATTATGTGTAGAAGGGCGCTGTTGGGAAGGAGCTAAGCTGGACTCACAATGTTCCTATCGGAAATACTGGGGGTTAATTGTGTGTGAGAGCACTGATTGGATTTTTCTTTCTCTCCCCTATACGCCCTGCCCCGTTTTACATCTGTTAAGATATAATGTGCTTTTTTAACACCGGACCTGCTATAAAGTTATGTAGTAGGTGTACTGTAGATTATAGTGCTGTATTGTATCGTCTTAGGATATGTCCTTCTACTCCCCGGCGCCTCCGCAATTAGCTGGGTTGGAACCCATGATTGCCGAAGTACATTTTCGTGTCGACCCCGGTTCATAATTAATTTTAGTACCAATGAATGATTAGAAAAATCAAAGCTGAAACCTCACAATGCAAAATGAGCTCTCTGAGGTCGAATAGATATCTAGTTCGAGTCCCGCATCCCAGTGGTACCACAGATGACTTCTTGAGGGCATTCAGAACAAATATCCAAAATTTCAGTTTCCTATACCCCCGCAATAACACACTACCATCGAAACCGGTTAAAGCTCCTTTCCCTCACTCCCGGCCTGACGGAGTATCTCATCGACCACAACAACCACATCATGAATTTACCGATCACCAAACACATATATTTCCCGGTTTACGAAGGTAATAGGTAAAAGTGCAAGAAAAGTGCGGAGAGATTTTTGCACACAATGGAAATTATGAAAGTAATTCCGCTCGTCTGTCAAGCAGAGGCAATCCAAATTTATGATATTCCAGTTGCGTTAGGGGGAGGTTTGTTCCGCTACTATCGCTGCCTCCTTTATTTTTCCCATCCACGAAAAAAAAACTACAGAAGTGAGACCCACTTCGCACGGGTAAATGAGAGTCTGACAGGTGTCTGAGTGGTCGGACTACTGTTGGCGTTGAATATTTCTGCTTTTTGTCGCTGGGTTTAGTGACGACGTACATGAACTCTCACACATTTTAGATCACGGCTCCAATTCGCACCCTCACCTCTCCTGATATGGCAGGGCTTCTGTCCCGAGTTTTAGGAGCCACACTATATCCTTCTTCCTCTGCATATACATTGGTATTTTGGCTCATCATAGCTATGGAAGCATCATCCAGGAATAGATTTATGATATAATTCAGTTCAGCGATGTCGGGTGTTATAACGGAGAGCGGTGGGGTGTTTACTATACTGCATAGTAGGATTGCAGACATTAGAGAACCGAGATAAGGAAGGTCCGGAAGGTTGGAAAGCTCAAATTGTGCTTCAATATTGCTCGATAAGGTGGATTAAAGTTGTTGGGGGTATCCACACGAGTACGTACATACATAAATACCAGTACTGTACACGCAAGATCAATGCACTAGCACTGAAAACTCCCCTTTATATTTTCCTCCTTTCCCATACTTTACCTTTGATCTCTTCTCACTGCACCGAACGATTGATGAACCCCTCCTTTCCTCATAACATCACCCTCTTATTTCTTAAGCACTTTTTCACTTGATTCTACGCAACCCCCAGTCTAATCATTTCATGTCTTCAACGAAAGAGCTTAGGCATGTAACGAGTGATCTTTTGTGATCGCCATTCTGACATTGACTCCGCATAAAAGGCTTCTTGGGTGCAGAAATGGAGTATTAGAATCGCCAGGTGGCTCCTCGAAGTAGGAGGGATAAGGATTTCTTGGTCACGGGTATCGCGATCTCAGCTTGGTTCTCTGGGAGCTCAGGATTCACCCACTTTCGCTAGGATTTTTCCAGATCTTATTGCCGGTTGTGAGACTATTTGGTCTCCTTGGTAATGACATAAGCAAGGAACAAAAGAGAAAGCGTGAGACGAACTCGAGTTTGCTGATTAAGATTAGGAGGGCGTGACCATATAGAAGGCCAACCTTGGCC
This sequence comes from Tuber melanosporum, assembly GCF_000151645.1. NCBI lineage: Eukaryota > Fungi > Ascomycota > Pezizomycetes > Pezizales > Tuberaceae > Tuber > Tuber melanosporum. The sequence goes on from NW_003298760.1 coordinate 47,359, forward strand.
ACATTCCTCTCTGTGGAAAAAAGATCAGCCGAACTCTTGGAATGCCGCCTTCACGATACCGGTATACTTGCACGATTGGTTAATTGAGTGATATATCCGGCCACCAATCACAGCCGGCTCCCCTCACGTACTGTATCCTTAACTCCCTGTGCAGGAGCTGCACTTGTCAACTCCAATAAGGGACAAAAAGCACGGCGGGTAGCTTCGGGGACCCTTCCGGGGGCCGTGGGGAACTAGGCTGCGATTCTCAAGGTTATCTGTTATATATCGGTACGCTTTTAGGTTGAATTGTTGATAAGCCTAGATATAGTACTTGCACTTTTACATATTTATATGACATTTTGATTCCATTGTTGGTCGCTATTCGTGGGTTACACTAGAAGAAGCAAAGGGCAAAATGACGAGGCAAGGCTGGATTTCCCCTACTCCATAGCAGAGTCCTCGCGAGTAAAGAGTACTTGTGCAAGTCCAGCAGGGGAAGGCAGGGTGTCATTGCAACAAATTTTGCGAAGTTTATCACTGGTCGAACTGAACCCACAGAGCACAAAATACCCATCTTCTGTTCAGCCCACAGCCCATTATCCACCCATCATCTACAATACGGTATCCTAAGCAGCGAGTATCAAAAAATGTCCCAACCGTTCAGTAATAACCTCGGCTCTTTTAACACAACTAATATCTGTTGGATTCTTGGTCCCCGTCACATGAGTTTTTCTCTTTTTTTTTATTTCTTCAAACACTTGGTAGTCTCCTTGCTTGTTTCATTATTGCGAAGTTAGGAGATCAGGATATCCTCAAGCTATTTGTTTCATTCATTCCTTTGAAACTCTCTACCCCTTACTGGTAAAAAACTCTCTTTCTTTAGCGGGAGAAAATATTTCACTCCCTTACTTGGGAATGAAAATTTTCACCCACACGGACTTGATATTGGAGGAAACAGATCCTATTAAGAAGGACCTGGTCATGTAGTTAGAAAAGAGGAGTGAACTGGGCAATCAATCTTCTGCTATCGCGAATATCCCAAGAACTTGAATCTCACTCTATCTATCACCTTATACAATTCCTCCGCTCTTATCAGTCTCTTATTTTTCACAATATCAACTTTAATGCTGTGGATGACAGACCTAATATCCTCGTCTAGTTATCCCTACTAGACCCCAAGGTACGACAGCAGGATATTCGGGACCGCCGAGTCAAAAATATAGGCCAGTGGCTCCTACGAACAGATGAATGCAGAAGCTGGAACGCCGGTAGTGGGGGACGTGAATCTGATAAGGCAGTTTTACTTTGCTACGGAGACCCGGGGGTGGACAAGACTTTCATCGGGTAAGAACAGACCGCAGGATAAAAGGGACGGGACATGTGATGGAAATCTGCGATGTTAGCTTATTGGTAAATAGCTTGTGTGATCGGACCGGAAGAGAAAATGCCACCGTCGCATATATTTATTTCGATTTTGCCGCCTAGAAGGAGCAGGCACTCGGGAGCACACCGAGGGCAGTGGCGAAGCAACTAGTCTGCGGACTGGAGGAGACCCTGGAGGATATATATCATGAGCAGACGAGGGCCAAAAAAATTCCATCAGTGGACGGGGGCCACAGTTTTCCGACATTGTGAAGATGACTCGGGCTAGCTCTTCCGAATAACGCACACTCATATATTGACGCTCTCGATGAATGTACAGTAGAATATGGGGTCAAATTCTTGACTCGATACACCAAATTCTCAAGAAGTCTCCGGACGCGCGAGTATTCGTGACGGGGAGGCCCACATCCGACCCACTAGGCTGCATGAGGAACGACCCCTGATGCGATGGACAGTGGTCTTGAGGCAGACATCCTAAAGAAAATTCCTGAAGATATTTCAGAAATGAGCTTAGAAGAAACAGCACCAAGAAAACCACCTCAGCTTACGCGCTGACAGTTACATATCTGGATTCCCGCTCGTCTCATTGAATGTAGATGCGATCATACAGGAGACCACCACTCATCGTAGGCGACAAAAGCTCAGTGCAGTTACCGATGGCCTGGGCTTGGGGGATGCCTATGATGCAACACTGAACCGGATAAGGGGACAAGGCAGAGAGAAGGCAAGGCTTGACATGGACTCTTTGATGTGGATATCTCACTCGGAGCGACTCTTGAATGCGGATGAACTGTGTCACACACTGGCAGTCGAAATAGGGTCGGAGAATCTCAATACCGACAATGTTCCCTCAATTAGGACATTTCCGACCTGCTGTCAAGGGCTTGTTGCCATAGACGAAGCTTCCGCAGTCCGGTTAATGCACTTCACCCTCCAAGAGTACCTCCTAGCACAACCCGAGCTTTTTGGCGCAGCCCACTCGACAATAGCAGAAAGCTACTTAAGCTACCTAAATTCCCAGCAGGTGAATGCTTTGTCCACCAGTCCCTCCTTCGACCTCCAAGACACACCCTATGTTGAGTATTGTTCTCTATATTCGGGAATGCGCACAAAAAAGCAACTTTTAGATTGCGCGAAACAGCTTTCGCTACAGCAATCTGACAACTACGGTGGTCGCAAATCCATTGAAATCCTCTTAAAAGCAGAGAAATCATACTCATACGGTGTTAACTGTGATGAATTTTCCCAATTTACTAGTCTACACTGTTCGTCCGTCTTCGGGATTGTTGAGCTTGTAGCTAGCTTGATAGAGGTGGAAGGTTTTGATACCAACCAAAAAGATTGTGTGGTTAATACACCTCTCGTGTGGGACACCAGGAGGTAGTAGAGACAATGCTTGGATGGGACGGCATCAACCCTGACAAACCAAATAGCTACGACGAAACACTGCTTTATTGCGCTGCCCGCCGTAGGCACGAGGGAGTAGTGGAAATGCTACCCAACAAGAATGGCGTCAGCTACGACGGAGTAGATACACCACTCCGTAATGCTGCTCGGAGTGGGCGCCAGGAAGTTGTGAAGATGTTACTCGAACGGGACGACGTCAACCCCGACAAACCAGATACCTATGGCCGAACACTACCCTGGTGGGCTGCTCGGACCGGGTTAGAGGGGGCGGTGAAAATACTTCTCGGACGGGGCAAAATCAACGCCGACACGCCCGATAGCGATGGTCGAACACCACTTTGATGGGCTGCTCGCAATGGACACGAGGGAGTTGTGAAAATACTACTTGAACGGGACGACGTCAACCCCAACCAACCAGATAAGGACGGCCAAAAACCACTCTAGCGTGCTTCTCAATGCCACCATGCGGGTGTGGTTGCTCTGCTGCAGTGCCGAGTTCTCCCTGTGTAACTTGAAATTTTTATCATATTTACATTCATACATGTTTCCTAGTCGTAATTCCTCTTTCCAAATTTGCCGTTTATTTTTATCTCTCACAATCCTGTTTCTCCTTTTCTCCCCTCCCAAGCGTAGACGATGAGAGTTGTCCAGATATGGGGAAACAATATAAATCACAAGCATTTCTGACACCCGTGGGAAGCGATGTAAACTCCAGCCGTTAACGAAGGTGTGAAGGTATGATTGTGATTGGAACCCTCCGTGGGCATTGTTTGGCAAGGTGTTGAAACGTACTCGCGCGGCCGAGTTGAAGCCGGGCACCCCCTTTTGGAAATGATTGACAACTGGATACTATACCTATTTCAGACCCACTTGTTAGGTCATAAATCCGGTACGGATAGAGTTTCAACTGCAGTACAAAATGACCATATACACAACCTCACTGCCGGTATCGTTGGAGCAATCATAGGTGACAACTTGAAGGAGGTTTATGTTCTGCCTAAAAGAGCATTCAAAGACCCACATAACTATGCGAATCACACTCCCATGATAACAAAGGAAAGACATGTCTGGAGAACCCCCTGTTAATCTCTAAACCTTCACACCAACCCATTAAACCTCTGAACCCTCCACCAGACTTCCGAAACCTCCACAATCTATCTCAATCAACAAACATCAATCGAGAACATTCGACACGTTTTACCGGTACATCTGTTGTGTACTGTACATGGGAACTTCCCGGAGATAGCCACTCTCCACCCTGTATCCCATCAAACATATCCGTTGAAATTGTTGTTTCCGTGGTGAATGATAACTCTTTGAAGTTTTTCGTGAAAGGCCTGACACTTGTTGTCAATAACCTCCTGTGGCAACTCATCCCAAGTAGATATTAGAATATCCTTCGCTCCATTTACGGCTTGCCGACTTGCTCCAACGAAGTTCCATGTAGATATCTCATCTTTTTGGTAACTCCAAATAGATTCAATCTGATTTAAATCTGGTGACTTTGAGGGCCAATTGAGGGTGACAATACCAAGAGCTTTTATTTCTTCCTCATCGACACGTAGTGCGGTTTGATGGCTGGGGGTGTTATCTTCAACGAGATAGAGTTGTAGAATTCCCCGTCTTTTCCTTAAGGATAACATCCATGGATAGAGCTTGGGACGTAATACTCTCTCCCGGTATGAGATCCAATTAATTCCACCTTTGCTGGTGAAATCTATGGGAGATTCACGGAACATCTGGTCGGGGCGTTCCCGTTTCCGTTTGTGCCGTCCGGAGCGACCTTCGGTTTGGTTTAGTTCGTCGATGTTGCTATTGAAAGAGGTAAGCTTTTCATACTGCCAGGTGCCTGGGATGTGTGCTTGCTGTTGATTAACATCTTGTCGTTCACGCCGTATTCGATTATCTTCGTTGACAATTTGTCGGTAGTTTTGTCTTTCCTCTTTGGTATCTGGCTCCCAAACATGGTGTGGGCCCTTTGTGCCCAGAATAATTGCACCCCAAAGCATAACCCGGATGGGCTGCTTTTCACTATCCTTGTCGTGAATCGCATATTCATTCACATCAACTCCGCGGTATATTGCAACATTTCGCTGCCGTCTCAGTTTGTTGAATTCCACCCACATTTCATCGGTAAAAACAATCGTATTAACTGCTATTTGCAGGGCCTATGAGCAAAAGCCAGCCGGGCTTCTATATGCTCAGCAGTTAGGCTTGGCTTGTGAGCGGTCTTGCGACGAAAAATGTTGTGTTGGCTATGAAAGATTTGCTCTAGGCTAGGGCGGGCAGCAGGAATTCCAGGCTTGTGGGCGATCTCAGGAAATGTGCGCTGCCAGTGTTCTTCACCTTGCTGACTTAGATCTATTAGGGCAATTGACTCTGCGGACCCTTTGGGATATTTCTCAGGGTTTCCACCCCCATGAAAGCTTTCCAAACAACCTAATACATCATCGAAGTCCTCTGGATCTGCTGCTCGTGCCTTTTCTATGGTTAGTTGATTCTTATAACATCTTCTCACTTCTTGAACTATTTTAATACCGTTGCTTTTCTTAAAATATCCTCCACTGTAGACCTTTTAAGTTCAAGTTTTGCCACAACTTTGCGTGGGGACATGTTTGCATGCCAATTCAGTGTAAGTATAGCAGCTCTCTTGAGAAGAGAAACTCTTGGAGCACTTCCTGCTCCCCCGAAATGTGTCGCTGGCATGATATGAAGTTATTTGGAGGACTCTTTCAAACACTGGGACTACTTAGCAATATTATCGGTACCTATGTGGTGCAGAGCCTGCCATGTTCTACGGTATATCAGAATTACATCACTGATCTTGGCACTTCGCTATCTACTTCCAAGATAAGGTGCCCGGCTTCAACTCGGCCGCGCGAGTATAGCTTAAGCCATTTATTCATTGTTGTTTCACTTCTATACTTTTCTCTTATTGTTTTATACTAGTGTTTCACTATCATCGTCTGATGCGCTTCTGTTACCACACTACTACTATCATGTATCATGTGGAGGAAAAGTTTTTCTAGTTGCATTTCATATTTTACGCGTATTGTAGGATAAAAGCTGGATCTTTTCCCTACTTGTTTTGTCAAGCAGTCAGTCTTCGCCTGTCTTCTATCTCTTGCATTTTTATCTTGTCCCTCTAGTCTCAATTCAATATTGCCTTCGTTCCGGCCATAAAAAACTAAGACAAGGATCGTGCTCATATGCCACTGCCTCCCGAGCATGAGTTTAATGGTACGGATGGGAAGCCATCCACACATTTTAGTCTTGCTCATACACGAAAATCAATCCGCGAAATTAACCTCCATTCTCCTACTCGCACGAGTACTACTTACCGTTCAAAATCGAACCCCTCTCTATGCATCCAAGCCCCTCGTACATGGTCTTGGATGCTTATTACTTACTTGGCTTACGACCTCTGAGTAGTACTCGGAGCACTAATATTTCCTCCAACCCACCCACGCTCATTTCAGTCTCCAGAATGTGCCATTATACAAAGTTTGTTTCTCCAAAAGGGTTCCAAGTTTGCTGTTGCACTCTCTAATTGTTTTAGTCACTAGTGCGCGTTTCCAAAACCCTCGATATCCCCCACCTAGGTCCCGCAGTGCACAACGAGTTTTCCGGGTTTTATGCGGTATCCCACAAAACATCCCAAGAGTGATTGAACGGCCCGCTGTACTGCAGGTTATCGACTTCCGAGCGAGTTGGGAGGTATATCTCACACTTAGCCACCCATTGCCCACTTCAACTCTCCTTCTCCTTCTCAGAGCATTCTATCCGATGCTCAGGCTGGGCACCACAAACACATATAATATCCCTAGCCTGGTGAGGGAAAATTTGCTATGTTCTGGTTCGTTAGTGTTTGAATAGTGCCGCAGGTTCCCGCATTGCAAACAATTGATTCAGTGCCCTAATCACAGCTGTGAAGGTACAATACCGGAAAAATGCATCTCACACCATAGGTTTTAATGCGGAGTAATGGTGTCTGACGCTTTTGCTATCGAAGCCCGTGCTCCGGAAAGGGATAGCAAACGAAGTTCCCCTATATCAAAATTTGGTGGTGGCCAATCTGAGACCAGAGGATGGTTGAGGATAGCTAGTACGAGTAGAATATGAGCAGGACTATGTGCAGGAGGGCGCTACCAGGGAGGAGCCAAGCAGGATGCACGGTGTGTTAGTTGCGTATATGGAAACCTAAAGTGGGGTTTCTTTTACTCCCCCCTTACGCCATGCATGGAGCCTCCTTGACTCTTGCACCTCATTCGACATCTGCTCGTTTTCCCTATCCGATGGACTATAATGCAATTCACGTGGCACAAACAGCGAATTCATAACCCCAAAATTTCCGTGAAAATGAGCCTTAGATTTTAAAGAAAAACGGACTCCATATCTCTAGACACTATGAAGTACTAAAACTCACGGAGGCTTTATCCATGAAATGGCTGTTGAGTTGACAATATACTGTATTCTTGCTGCGCCTTTTTCTTCCCTTCTCCGTGGATCCCGCTATCCTCCATAAAAACTCAAAATTCAAAAACCAATCCCATCATTGCATTACAACCACCGGTCCGAAAAAGAATCTACAAAGGCACCATTTATTCACCCTTAAATGGGGAAGAAAATTTTATCATCTAGGTGGCGGAGTGGTGAGTCACGAGCTGGCATGTTTCTCTTACAGGTTGCCATGCTCCAAAGCCCTGTTTTCGCTGGTATCCTCAGTGATGCTATAATTTTCTGAGAACAGAACTCACATGCTATTTTATCGTGAAGTATACTGGTAGTCTCAAATTCTCAATTCCGATTACATGAAAATCTAGTATTTTATCCCTTTCGTAGGAACTCTAGTTCTCAAATCTGGAACTAAAGTGATTGGATGTCGAGCTGCATCAAAAATGATTCAAACGGAAAATATTATGCACCCATGGTGGTGCGTGCGTGCCCTGTTATGGCCCGTGGGATATCAGCCAGGGGGCAATTGGGTCTGGTAGGTTTACGCTAAGTTATAGTACTGGATTGTCTCGTGTTATATCATACAAAGAGTCATCACACGTGTGTACCACAGGGGCAAAAGTTAATCCACATGGAAATGAATGGTAAAGTGACACAAGATAATCATTTCCTAAATTAAGTGGAGGATGGTGTCATAAACTCCCAACCTTATCGGAGAAATAGTAACCAAAAATTATATAATTATACTGTAGTAGATCATATGCCGGGACTTTTCATACCCATTTTTATTTTTTCATAACATCTCAACCTATTCCACACATTTTTAGACCACACTGTTGTGCCCCGGGTAACCCTTGGCGCAAGAAAATCACACCCCCCGGCCGTTTCAGGATGCCGCAGAAATTATGATACAAGTATCATACTGCCACGATAAACCTCTCTGAACCCTAACCCTAGAAGAGTGACAGCCTGTGATGGCCTTTTAAAAAACAAGAGATGTATTGAGAACTTAGTTCGCCCGTTCGGGGATGACAGCGCCTAATTATAGCAATGTGTGTGAGCAGACTAAATCAGATGTAACTTGGGCGGGAGGTTTTTTTTGCACATGCCGTACTAATTTGATCATAGTTTCGTTTACCATACGTTTTGAGGGACAATCTAATTACCCGAGTGCTAAGAAGGTCGTCCACCCCAATTTCCCGGAGAACTACCCCCATGGGAGCCCACGGATCCCTAACTATCCTCAGCTCTAAGATGAGGCTATCCAGCGCGATCAACGACCCCTGGATTACCACCAAGGCCAGCCATCGAGCAGTATTCGGTTTTTTTCGCAATCCCACTCCTGCGTTGTTGGAGATATGGGGTAGAGAGGTGTAGCAACCTGTGACACTCGTGCTCCGCGAGCCTAGTGCGAGGTTGCGGGAAGGGATTTCCAGTCTATATCGACATCACGGGGGACTATGCTATGATACTTTGAGTTTGGTGATGTGTTTTTTTTCCATTGATTCATTTATAAGTCATGATTCGCTTGTATATGTGCAAAGTTGACCCGTCCACTACAGGCGCTCTACCAAGTGTTCGCTTACGGTAGAGCTACACCAATCATGGTCTATACTAGTAAAAACGGGAAAGCGAAAAAAATAACTACACAGTGGAGGATAACGTACACGATAGGTAGGTAGGAGGGCCATTTACAGAATTTTGACCAGCATATATCTCAGCCACCTAGCCTCCAGGGGGATAAAGTTGAAAAATTAACAAAGAGCACAATATATATGGTTACGGACCCTTATGAATAACCTTTTAACTAAATGATTGCAGCCTATGGTTCCCACCTGAGTGTCACATAAACCTTGTGCCAAGAATTGCTCAATATATTGTGGTATCTACAACTCATTCTCTTGTGGTCCGGGGGTTGTCTTGAAAGCGAGGAAGGCTTGATGTTCTGGGTCTCCAATTGCCTCTTCAGTTGTGGTAGGGGTGAGATGGGATATAATCCAAAAACGAGTTATCCACTGCATGGAGGGGAGGTGGAGCAAAGTCAGTTCAGGAGACCGAACTACGAGGACAATATTTTTATCACTCGAAATCAAAGTTCTCAATATACTCGAGTACGGGAGAATAACCCACAGGGTATTCAGCTTGTGTGGTGCAGAAGTTGTTAAGCAGCGGTAAATTTTGTGGTGTCCTCGGATGGGGATTCACTTAGCTTGGTCTGTTTTATCCCTCCCTTTCTCAGTATGGTCGTGGAATACAGTAATTGAGAGGATCGATTGTGCTATAAGTGGAGATTTTTGGTGGTTTCAGGTGGCGAGCTTCAAGCCCTTCCGAGCAAAAATAGTGTCGCCTCCAGCTAACTTACCGGTACGAGTACTGTTGGACGCGTGAGCGGACTAGTGGTGGCCGGCGTAAACATTGGCAATCATGTTGTCATTTACTCGTCATGGATTCGTTGGAATTCTTGGCGGAATTTTAATGTCAATAAAGTTCGAGGGGTGGCCGGACCCGCAGAGGGGGAAAGGGAGGCCATCTGGACTAAGAGCGAGCGCTGGACACATATTTTTCCCTCGAATTTTCCCTTCCCCTCCAGCATCTCCCCCAGAGACAAATTACGGAGTAGATAATTCTACCCGAAACCCACCTACGCACCATACCGCTGGGACCAACCCATACAGCCAGAATCATTGCTCCCTCTAGTTCAATAAATTTATTGACCTGAAACCACCGAACCAGTGTCCGGCCTTTTAGGGTAACCCCGCCATTTGTCATCGAGGCTCCTTGGGATATCAAGGACACAGGTAGTGGCACGAGGAAACCGCTGTGCCAAAAGCCCATCAAGGAACACCTGACCAGGAGAAGTTCAGATAGCACCGTACTGTAGGCACAAGGCTAGTGCTCTTGCCACAAACTTGGGAAGATTGATCGAACAGCCAAGTGTCCACGGGGTTCCACAAGAAACTCTGCCTTTCATCACGCCATAGGGATTCCACGACTAGACTGACTCCGTCGCCCCTTCATCATCCACGATACCGGTATCTTAAGTAGTAACGATTGGAAAATGCCCCCATTATCCCGCGATAATCTCAACACGACTAACGTCAACCCTACTGTCGCTGATGACAGAGCAAATATCCTAGCCTGGTTGTCCCCACTAAACCCTAGGTTACGACATCAGGATATTCGAGGCCGTCGAGTCGAAAACGTGGGGGAATGGCTCTTACAAACCAACGAATTTAGAAGCTGGTACGCCGGGAGTGGAGGATATAAATGCGGTAACGCAGTTTTGTTTTGCTATGGAGATCCGGGGGTGGGCAAGACATTTATTAGGTAAGGACGAACCGTAGGTGAAAAGAAATAGGCAATTGCTAACGAACCGCAATTTTAGCTCATTAGCGATAGATACCCTGGGCGATCGGGCTGGAGGGCAAAATTCCACTGTTGCATGCTATTATTTTGACTTCGCAGCTCAAAAAGAGCAGACACTCGCGAGCGTGCTAGGAGCCTTGGCGAAACAACTAGTTTGCGGGTTGGAGGGAATCCCGGAGGAGATATCGCTAGCACACCAAGACCAAAAAGATTCCATTGATGGAGAGGGACCACAGGTTTTCGACCTTGTGAGGATGATGCAGACTACGTCTTCGAAAAAGCCCACGTTTATATGCATCGACGGTTTGGATGAATGTGCGGCAGAACATCGAGTCAAACTTCTCGACTCGCTAAACAAAGTTCTTGAAAAGTCTCCGGGTAGTCGAATTTTCGTGACTGGGAGACCACACATCCTACCAGAGATCGGGAGGTGTCTTTCTGGGAGGGTGACGAGCGTGCGCATAAGCCCGAAGAGAGGGGATATCATTAGATATACTCATGCTAGGCTTGGGGCGGACACAACCCCAGATGCGATGGACAGTAGTCTGAAGGCAGATGTCCTGGAGAAAATTCCTGATGTTTCAGATATGTAGGTAGGAGCAGAAACACCAGGGAAGAACTTCAAGTCATCCACTGACAGATACATATCTAGATTCCTACTCGTCTCGTTGAATATCGATGCAATATTGCAGGAGACCACGATCTGTCGCAGGCGACAAAAACTCCGTGCAATGACTGATGGGTTGGGGTTGAGTGATGCTTATGGTGCAACGCTGAGCCGGATAAAGGAACAGGGTGGGGAGAGAGCAAGGCTTGGAATGGATGCCTTGATGTGGGTATCTCACTCGGAGAGGCCCTCGGAGGCGAATGAACTGTGTCACGCCCTTGCAGTCGAAATAGGGTCGGAGAATCTCAATACCGACAACGTTCCGTCCATAGGGACATTGCTAACCTACTGTCAAGGACTTGTTACGGTAGAAAAGGAGGCTTCTACGGTCCGGCTAATCCACTTTACCCTTCAAGAGTACCTCCGAGCTCATCCCGAGCTTTTTGGTACAGCTCACTCGACAATGGCCGAAACCTGCTTAAGTTATCTTAATTCCCGGGAGGTCAAAGCTCTTTCAACCAGTTTCCCTGCCGATCTCCGAGGCACACCTTTTCTCGAGTATTCTTCTCTGTATTGGGGAACACACGGAAAAAGGGAGTTTTCGGATTGCGCAAAATTTCTCGCATTGAAGCTATTTAGCAATTATAATAATCATATATCCACTAAAATTCTCTTGAAAGCACAAGAGGAGTATTCACACCTTCTTGAGTTCGAAGAATCTTCCCTATTCACTGGTCTACACTGTGCATCCCTCTTCGGTATTGTTGATCTTGTAGCTGGTCTGATAGAAATGGAAGGTTGTGATATCAACCAACGAGACTGTGTGGGTAATACATCTCTCACGTGGGCTGCTTTGAATGGGCACAACAGAGTGGTGAAAATACTACTCGAGCGGGACGACGTCCACCCCGGAGAACGAGATGAGTACGGCCAAACACCACTCTGTTGCGCTGCTTATGGTGGGCACGTGGGAGCGCTGAGGATATTGCTCGGACGGGATGGCACCAGCCCAGACAAAGCGGATTATGTCGGCCGATCACCACTCTGGTGGGCTTCTCGGAAAGGATACGAGGGAGTGGTGAAAATCTTACTCGAACGGGACGACGTCAGTGCCGAAAAACGAGACAACTACGGCCAATCACCACTTTCTTGTGCTGCTAGGTGTGGTCATGAGGGAGTGGTGAAAATATACTTACTCGACCAGGACGGCATCAACCCCGACAAACCAGATACGCACGGTCGAACACCACTCTGGTGGGCTGCTAGGTACGGGCACGAGGAAGCGGTGAAAATATTACTGGGGCGAGGTGACGTCAGCCCGAACAAACGAGATAGCCGCGGTCGAATACCACTCTGTCGCGCTGCAAAGTATGGCCACGAGGGTGTGGTGAAAATACTACTCGAACGGAACGACGTCAACCCCAATACACCAGATTACGATGGGCAGACGCCACTCTGTAATGCCGCTGGGAATGGGCACAATGCAGTTGTAGAAACACTGCTAGGACTAGGTGATATCAGCCCCAACACACCAGATCGGGATCCAGATCGCGATGGTCGAACACCACTCTGTCTTGCTGCCATGAATGGGCACGAGGGAGCGGTGAAAATACTGCTCGGACGGGACGACGTCAGCCCTGACAAACCAGACAACCACTGCCAAACACCACTCTGGTGGGCTGCTCAGAATAGGCACGAGGGAGTAGTGAAAATGCTACTTGAACAGGAAGACGTCAACCCTAACAAACCAGATGTGTTCGGCCGGACACCACTTTATTGTGCTGCTGAGTGCGGGCACGAGGGAGTGGTGAAACTACTACTCGAACACGACGAGATCAACCCCGACAAACCGAACAACAGTGGTCAAACACCACTTTATTGTGCTTCATTATCCGGGTACGAGGCAGTTATGGAAATACTACTCTCACGAGACGACGTCAATCCCGAAAAGCAAGATAACGTCGGCCAAACACCACTTCACTGTGGTGCTAGGTATAGTCATGAGGAGGTAGTGAAAGTACTACTCGCAAGGGATGATGTCAATCCTGACGAAGCAGATATGCTCGGCCGGACACCACTTTATTGCGCTGCTGAGTATGGGCACGAGGGAGTGGTGGAATTGCTTCTCAAACGGGACGACGTGAACCCCGAAAAGCCAGATAACTACGGGCGAACACCCCTCTGTTGTGCTGCAAGGTATGGACGCCACGGAGTAGTGAAAATATTACTCAAAAGGGACGACGTCAGCCCCAACATACCAGATAACGACGGCAGAACTCCACTCCACTCCGCTGTTGAGTATGGGGATGAGGGAGTGGTGAAAACTTTACTCGCACGGGACGACATCAGCCCTGAAGAACCTGATAACTACGGCCGAACCCCACTCTGGTGGGCCGCTGAGAAAGGGCACCAGGGAGTAGTGAAAATACTACTTGAGCGGGGCGACGTCAATCCCAGCTAACCAGATAACGACGGCCGAACACCACTCTGGTCGGCCTCTCAGCGCCCTCATGCGAATGTGGTGTCGCTGCTGCAGCCCCGGGCCTCGCCGGTATGACTTGAAATTCCCACTACACCCACCCTTATATGTTTCCCGGTGGCAATCCCTCTTCACACACCTGTCGTTTATTCACTTATTTTCCATAATCCACTCCCCCCTTCTCTCTCTCCTTAAGTTTATACATGAGTGCTGTTTAGATAGAGAAAATAAATCACGCGGAAGTATCCCTCACGCTCGTGAAAAGCAACGCAAAGCTTGGCTCCTTTCAAAGGTATGATTGTGATTACTCTCCACGATAGAAACTGGTTAACCAAGATTATGCTTATATGCCACTTCCCCCCAGGTGTGTGCTTGGAGGCGAGGTTGGAAGGCCTCCACACCCCCCCAGTCTTGCTCATAAAAGAAAATTAAGCCATTAAGAGTCTTTTAGCTGTGACATTAACTCCCGTTCTACTAGTACTCCTGATATTTAACCTCGAAAACGCTTTATGTTGCCACACCCTTCCAGAATCGTCTTAGATGCAAATCACCTGAATAGCTCACAATTTTGGAGAGCAGTACACAGCGGAGGCTAGTATATCTCTCGAGTTCTCCCACAGCCAGCTTTAGCTCCTGAATACGCTGCCATGCTTGTTTTTCCGCACGGCCCTAGCTTTTGTTGCTGTAGACTACCGTGTGACACTACCTACTTCTTTTGGTCATTAGGGCTCAGACAAGCTGCTCGACACCACTACCGATTCCCGTATGATAGGGGAATAACAACCCTTTCGAGTTTATGCGGTATCTCACTCCGACTTGTCAAGAGCGATCGAGCGGCCCACAGCGTCGTGCAAGATCGGCTCCCCAGACATATGGGAGGATACTCCAATCCCGCCTTAGTCTGTCTTTGCCCACCAGTTGTTTTCCGCCCTAGGGCACTTTGTCCGATCCCTAAGCTGGCATCGCGAGTAGATTTAATATCCCCAGCCATCAACCCGAATGGCAAAGCTTTGCCACGTCCGCGCTCACTAGTGTTTATATGATACCGAAAAATAGCTTCTAGCATCGTAAAACATGATGGCGGGTAGCGGTGCCCTAGTCGTTTTCCATAAGTGAGAGTTTATATTGCTGAAAGTAAGGAAATATTAGGTTTCATGCACCAGCATTTTGGGTGACCAACCAACCTGCGAAGGTTGCAGGATCGCTAGGCAGAGGAATTAGGGATGAGATAAGACTTCCGCAGTCGATGAGGATTGTGTGCTGGAGGGCAACTACTCGAGGGAAGTCAAGTTGGATCCGTTAAGTTCCTATCGGACATTCCGGAGGTTGATTGTGTGCTTGCAAGGCTAAATTGGTATTTCTTCCAGTTGGAAATTACGTTATTCCTTTCCTATCCGGTGATGGGGCTTTTTTGGTCATGTGACACAGCCACATGACCGAGTATATATGCTATTGTATTCTAGTATCTTCTAGAGATTTCCTTGGTCTGAGGCAGTGCTTGTGTAATGATAAAGGGGTATATAAAGGGCAGGTTCAGCCCTGTTCATAGAAAGAGCACACAAGCTTAGATTAATCTTTAAGTCTTCAGATTTTATTGTGGTTATCATTGTTACTTCGTTATCACAACAGTTAGTACAATAGATACAAATATTTTCACTTCCCCCACCCTGATGCTCTGTTTAAAGCCTCTTTCCCTCTCACAACTCTGTCAACTCTAGTGCCCCCTTTTCCCTTTCACTAGACAGGCGAGCGGCGCCCGGTAGGTTCACACTTAGTTCTCGTACCATAGGTCACTCGAGTGCTGTATTGTATATTTTGTTGACACGTATGGCGTGACTATATTATGGTGCACTCTATCCTACAATCATGCCGTTCGAGCCTTAAACCAGGAAGAGTGACAGTGTGTGACGGCCTTATAAGACACCAGAGGATGAAGTGGTACAAGTACTTATACCCCTCCAAAGTTACCGAATAGTTAATTTGAGTGAACCCCAACAGTAATTCCTGTCCTGTACGAAACGCCCCTCCGTGCCTTGTAATAACTGGGTGGCCCGCTGTGAGATGATCACGCTCAAGTGTAGCGGTGTGTATGAGCCGTGAAACGAAGTTAAGAGTTCTTCTTTTGCGCAACGTATCATACTTCTCATAGTAGTCTCCCTTATTCCTAGGGCAAAACATACTAAGAGAGTGGTCCATATTTCAATCCCATTCAGGGTAGTTTACTGGAAATGTACTCTAGTGTCTCGGTTGCTTAATTTATCTGTAATAAACTAACGACTCCCGAATGACTACTTAGGTTAGGGAATGCACGCAAAAAGAGAGCTTTCGAATTGCGCGAAATTTCTTGCGCTGAAATTATTTGGCGACTACGGTAACCACATATCGACTACAATCCTCCTGAAAGCGCAGGAGCCATATTCGCACTTTCTTCATTTGGATAAAATCTCCCTATTCACTGGTCTGCACTGTGCATCCGTCTTCGGGATTGTTGAGCTTGTAGCTAGTTTGATGGAGGTGGGTGGTTGCGATATCAACCAAAAGGATTCTGTGGGTAATACACCTCTCATGTGGGCTGCTCGCAATGGGCACGAGGCAGTGGTAAAAGCAGTACTTGAGCGGGATGACGTCAACCCAGCAGAACCAGATATGTTTTGCCAAACACCACTCTGTTGTGCTGCTTGGAGTGAGCACGCGGGGGTGGTGAAAATACTGCTCAAACGGGACGACGTCAACCCCAACAAACACGATAACTACAGCCAAACACCGCTCGTTTTTGCTGCTCGGAGTGAGCAAGAGGGAGTGGTGAAAATTCTGCTCGGACAAGACAGCGTCGACCCCGACAAACCCGATAGATATGGCCGAACACCGCTCTGGAGTGCTGCCCGGAATGGGCACGAGGGAGTGGTGAAAATGCTCCTCGAACGGGACGATGTCACTCCCGACAAACCAGATAAGGATGGCCAAACACCGTTCTGGAGCGCTGCTTGGAATGGGCACGAGGGAGCGGTTAAAATTCTGCTTGAAAGGGACGATGTCAACGCCGGCAAACCCAATAACTATGGCCGAACGCCACTTCGGTGCGCTGCTGAGAATGGGCACGAGGAAGTGACGAAAATGCTCTTCGAACGGGACGAAGTCCACCCAACTAACTAGATAACACCGGCCACACACCACTCTGGCGGGATTCTCAGCACCTCATGCTGGGGTGGCGCTACTACGGCCCCGGGCTCTGCTAGTGTGGCTTGAAATTTCCACCATACCCACTTCTACACATGTTCCCTGGTTACAATTCCTCTTTGCACACCTGATGTTCAGTTTTCTTTTCATGATTCCCCCCCTCCTCTCTAAATTGTAGACATAAGCCTTGATTATAATATTATATAGAAAATCAAATAAAGTGCAACCATTTCCGACACAATTAAAAAAAGCGACCTAAAACCCAGCCGATAGCAAAAGCACGATTGTGATTGGTTTCCTCCTTGAACATGGTTTAGCGATCATGCTTATATGCCACTTCCCTCCAGGTGTGAGCTTAAGCTATATTCAAACCACTAGCATATTATTTCGGAGAGCCGTACCCAGCGAATGCCATTAAATTTTATTTCTTCAGTCCTCCCATACCCAGCTTTGCCTCCAGAGTGCGCTGCCAAGTTTATCCCTCTCCGAACGGGCCCAACCTTTGTTGTACTCTCTGCTTCTTTTTCTCGATAGCCCTCAGGTAAGATACTCGATATCCCTACCCCCCTCACCCCCATTCATAGGTGTATAACCACTCCTTTGAGTTTATGCCATACCCAGCTCCAACTCGTCAAGAGCGATCGAGCGACCGACACCACCCTGCAAGATCCACTCCGCTACGAGCAGAAAGGGATACTCCATACCCCCCTTTGTGCCTTTGTTCACCACAATTCCTTTCCTTCCCAGGACACCCTGTAGGATACCTATGCTGGCATTGCGAATAGATAGGATCCTCAGCCCGCTGGGCAGAGATTTGGCATGTCCTCCGATATTAGAGCCCAAATAATACCATACGCTTCGGTATTTCAAATAACTCTTCCGGTGCCGAAATTACAGCTGTAGGGCACATGGCCGGAAAACGGTTTCCTGCACTATAAAACCTGACGCCGGGTCAGGGTGTCCCCATTCCTTTTTCCAAAAGAGCCCACGTTCGTCGAAAGCTCTTACAGATTGAATTCTATAACAATATGATTTTGGGCAACCGGTCTGCGTGGGTTAGAGGGTGGCTAGACAGAAGAATTTTGGGTGAGAATTTAGTAGCGTTCGGGGAGGATTGTGCGCAGGAGGGGCTCCACTCCGGGGGGTCAATTTTGATCCGTAATCCTATCGGACGTGCCGGGGGTTGGTTGTGTATTTGAAAACCTAAATTAGGATCTCTTTCCCTCTCGTATAGCTGTGCCCAAAACCTCCCCCCCCTACACCCCCGTCAATTCTATGATTGTCTTTTCTTCTACACTAGTCCTGCTGACGGCGCCACGTATCATAGGCTCACGCTAAGTTCTCGCAGCGCACCGCATTGTGTAAATCAACGAGTTTACGCCGTATCCCACGCCAACTTGTCAAGAGCGGCCGGCTCAAAGCGCCATGTAAGATCCACTCCCCAGCGAGCCGGGAGGGATATACTCCATACCCCACCACGTTGGTCGACCTTTGCCCGCCATAATTTTCTTCCGCCCTTGGGTACCTGTCCGGTGCCTAGGACTGCATTGCGAACAGATGTAATATCCTCAGCCGGGTAGGCAGATCTTTGCCATGTCCTGGGCATATATCGTATGATAGTTTACCCCCCACTCTACATTGCTTTAGTAAGTTAGGTTTTGTGGTTTAGTATTACTGTAAGACCCGTAGTGGAAGGTGGACAAAAAAGGAAATAGTGAAATCTACCGACACTAACTGTCACTCATGTTATCTCTGGATTTGGTCAGCTACTCCAATCAGGTGTGGGGGGTATGCTAGGTTAGGCTTGTCGTAAAGGCGGACGGTGGCCGGGAACAAAAGTGAAATCTATGGGAACATCAACTATCGATCATGCAAACCTCAGATTTGGTTTGCCTTTGCTTTTTTTTTAACTTTAATTTTACCGGAATACAGGATCGCCAGCGCCCCTCAAGTACCCCATTTTGTCTTTACACCCATTTTATCTTTCACCCATTCATGATGCTCTGTGGCACCTTGAGCATTGTACTCGTATCGAAATGTGGTATGGCACACGTTATTCACACAGACTCGCTGTTCGAGTCCTAAACGCAGAGGAGCGACCGTGCATGACGGCCTTATAAACCAACCGAGGAAAGAGTGGTTTTCTATTTTTTCGTAGGTACCGTATGATACTTATCGCAGTATTCAATCTATGTTTGGAATCCAGTGTCCAGTATAAATTACGTACAGTACAATACCAAGAGAGTCAGCCATACCGCAACTTCTTTCTCAGTGGCTCGTCGGAGATTTACTTACTCCATTTGGTAAAATCTTGGATCCCGAATTGCTGCTTACGGTAAACGGTGCGAACGGTAGACTATTTGGTTTTGCCAAAATCACTCCTCGATGATTAGAAATACTGTATGGGGCCCAAGGTACTATGAAAAATTAAGTAGCCCGTCATGGCACCACACTTCGCTAAGTTGTATCCCTTCGTGCGTTTTCAAGCACCACGCTAGGCAAAGCCTTTAGCTATATTGGAGCTAGCACACACCATCAGCTCCTCCCAGGAAATTCCGGGAATTAGGCAGAGACTTGCAACCACCATCAGGTTGACTGAGAGATGGGTGGATTATTTACTATGTAAACATCAAGCACTTCACATATGTTTCTGTTCAAATTAAAATATATGTTGATACTAACAAGAGAAATAATAGGAAGTATGCCACAGGTCAGATCCCGTACGCTGAGTTGAATCCCTACCACCACGAGCATCAAACCCGAAACCCGATTTCCCAACTCACCCTTCCAATTCACCTGCCTATTCACCCTCCAACCTGGTTTCCCAATCCAGTTTGAGGCCTACATTTCAATCTCACTCTCCTACACATCAAGTACCTCACAGAGGAGAGGGGGACATTTGGGAAGCTCTCTTCATAAGCTAGCTGAAGTTTCATTTAAAAAGCTCCCGCAGTCTCTATGGATGAGAAGGAGAATGTATTGAATGCATGGAATCCTTCAGGCAAACATGCACTACCATTAAATCTTGATAATTCAGAGGAGAAGATAGAGGTTGAAAAATATGATTCAGGTACTGAATCTGAGGAGGGTGAGGAGCTAGATGACATACCGGCAGATGAGCAGATTGAAAATACTTTATACTATTCTAGTTTATAGTGTTCTTTATACTGATAAAAGCTATTCTAATAGATCTTCCACAGATGATTCAATATGGAAATATTTTACTTCCAGAAGTACCACAGTTTCAGTCATTCCAGCACCTCACTCCCCGCCATGATCGAATTGTCTACCTCCCTGATAATCTTTATCATACTTCAACTGAAAATAAAAATACTGCTCAACCATCTCCACTCCAGTTTTTTTAGCTATTTTTTACTGATACTGAGTTTGAAGTCTTAGCTCAAAATACAAATTTATATGCTGAACAGAAGGGTACTAGAAGACATGGTAGGTTATAGAGGCCAACTTGTGCTGCAGAGCCGAAGATATTTTGTGGTATATTAATCTATATGTGTTAGGCGGAGACAACCCGATAGACTTCAGAGTTGTCTAGGCCAATCGAGATTCATTTTTATAGACGGAGATTGTCTAGGAAGGCTCGGACTTCACTCGTTTCGTTTATGACTACTAAGAGCGAAGTAAAGTAAGGTAAAGTAAAGTAAAATCGTAAGAACAATATTATATTGTTAAGGTCTCTTCTCCATTGCTTGATGATGTCTAAAGCTTGGGAGGCACTTCAATATTTATATTCCGTGTCTGAGTGTTCACGGGCTACATCTAACTAACATACAACCATGTACCTTTTTCCAATATAACTCGCAACGTCGGGTTTTCTTCCAAGGTGTGAACACCTGGAGACCCTGAAAATCATCACACCCTCTTTGATAATTATAATATGACTATTTGGAAATCATGCTGTTTCCAATAGTAATTATCCAATGGTGAGAGTCTTTTTAGACAATTGGCCTAATTCTCAAGTCGAACTGTGTTGGCTCCAATCGTCTCCCTGCAGGAAGCCTTTCCATAGGGTTGGTAGATAATCCCTCGGTCGGTAACCCTTGGTTACCGTGGGTAATAGGATTCTGGTTACTGTCACCGGTTTGTGAGTCACCCCCTCGGTTGCAGTATGTACCTGAACCTAGTTGTAACACTCCTCGAACTCCATTGGGTTCGATGGTAGTATTCTCAGGAGTTCCAGACTCTTCTGGTTATCGTAGGGTGGATGTGAATGTATTGGTCTTTCATTAAGATCCTTTACTATTCATTATCATCTCTTTGCGCGAAAACGTCCCGTTACTTGCAGCCTATGCCAAAGATATTTCGTTCTTGAAGCCTAGTAACTTTCTGGGTAGTTGACAGATTCACTCCGTTATACTTCCCAGACCTAGCCGAAGGTCCCCTCTTATATGTCCTGCGAACAGAATCCGGTCAGACGGACAGCGGTGACGTATACGGTGTTATTTTAACACCTTCGATTCTGTGGTATAATACTCACAGGACGCAACTTAGATTGATATGTATGATGATGCGCGGGCCCCGTAAGGGGGCCGGAGCGGGGTGTTGGAGACCTGAGATTTCGATTTCGGGAGAGGTTACCCTACCTAGGGTGGTTCCTAGGTATCGGATCTCGGTATTCCTAATAATATGAGTATTCACCGAGGAACCAGTATTCATTTCTATTGGACAAAAAATCACGAGTTTCCACTTCATGAAATTGTTCACCATATGACTCTCGTTCACTTTGAACAATTAAAAGGAATCTTTCATGTTTCTCCTCCACAAGCATCTCCTCTCCCCTCTTCTAAGTGGTGGTATAAACTTCAACCTCTGGTATATAACCTTCAGTGCCAGTTTTAGCATCACAGTCTACCTACTACTGAGGTATCAATCAACAAAATGATGGTTTACTTTACCGGAAAATCAAATCATACAACTATGATAAAGGGTAAGCCAATCCCTCTGAGATATATAATTTTAGCATTATGTGAATGTGGCTATACATTTAGTTTCATGTTTACTTCAAACTCCAAATTCTTTTCCGATGTGCTATCTCTTTACCATAGAAGAGAGCAGTTATTACCAATGTCTCAGGCTGTTTTTCAACTTGCTACAACTCTCCCCACACAACAGTTCTATTTTATGCTTAATTGTGATAACTATTTTAGCAACATCCTCCTCTTCACGGTACTTAGGGAATATCAAATTAGTGCTTATAGTACAGTCTGAACCAATTCTGCTCATTATTCTAAATTGTTTAAACTTGATAAACAGGATACTAGTTTACCATGGAATACTGTATCTGGTATTGTCTGTGGAGATGATCTAGCTTTAGTATGACAGGATAAGACATTAGTTCACTTTTTAAGTATTACCCATGAAGCTACTCCAGGGCCAGAAAACTATACCTATCGAAATAGGCGAAGACCTCTGTCACGAATGTGGCTTGGCATGAAAAAGGTTTTCACATGACGTATAATTATGAGTCATACATATGTTATTGTTTTACGTATATGACTAATTCAGGTCATATGATTTGTTCTGTTATAGTTTGGTAGGTTTCGCACATAACTCGAGAATGAGTCATGAGACATACGCCTGACAAGTATGCCTTGCAAGTGTGCCTTGCAGTTATGCCTTGCAGTTATGCCTTGCAGTTATGCCTTGCAGTTATGCCTTGCAGTTATGCCTTGTACATGTGATTTATGTTTAGCACGTGACCTAGTTATGATGTCATGGGTTTTGCACATGTGACTCATTTGAGTCATATGACTTGTTTATTGCATTATGATTAGTGTATGAGTTTTCACACATAACTTCGCTACGAGGTCATGGGTTTTGAACATGTGACTACTTTGGTCATATGACTAGTTTGTTATGATTTGTTTTCGTACATGTGACCACTTTGGATCACATAACTACAGGTGGGAAGAACACTATATAAGGAGGCCGGTACGGCCAAGGAGGATAGGTTCTTCACACTTTGTTCTAACTACTTTTCCTACTTATTACTATAACAAATATAAAATACCTTTACATTCTTTATCATTATCACCATTTTTATTATTATTATGCCAAAGAGAACTCTTCACGAAGGAGAGTTAGAGAAAGCTTATGATAGGTGTTGCCGATAGAAGATAGAGGTCTTATACTATCAGTAACATAGGCATAGGCCTAGAGCTATCGTAAGATTAAGAAGTAGAAGAAGAGAAGTATCATTTCCCATCGCCAAGAACTAAAACATCTGAAGGGGGATTGTTATAACCTCACATTACTGATACTAATCCGAAACTGATTAAGCAAGTTTGGGGAGCCAATCTACTACGATGCTTACTTCTTCCTCGGTTTTTAGTAGACTACAATTACTTTATGGGTGGAGTCAATATTGCCCATCAGCGGAGGAGTTATTACAGTACTCAACTTCGGGTATGCAGAAATTGGTTTCTAATTTTCTTTTACCTGCTGGATACTGCTAACATTAACTCCTATTTAATTGCCCAGGAATCTATACCTAATTCTCCATAAAATGCAACATTCTTACAACATCATGGTCATTACCATACCTGCCTAGCCTGGAACTTAGTCTTATCTGGCTTTCAATCCATCTATCCTACCTTTGCACAAAATCTACACACCCAAACCAATCCTCCCGCTTCTGGTCAAAATTGTCCCAGTAGTATTCCACAAGGAAACACAGTGCAGGCTCAGCAAGCTGGTTATGTAGGTAAAAGTTATCTCCTCTCTCCTGCTTGCTTTGCTCCTACTACCCATTCCCTTCAGCAATCAACCCAGTATTCCTCTCCCAAGCACTCCTCTCCCTTTTGTCTCTTCTGTTGCTATTTGTCGAAGTCTCCTACACGTGCATCTATTTTCAATAATCAGTTCAAAGGACCTGAGGGAAAGGTGTGACAGACATCTTTTGAATGTAGTTACTGTAAAGTTCCTCTTTGCCATGGGTTTTGCTTTGATCTCTATCACCAATACAAAGAATAAAATCTATCTGTATGGTCAAACCTTGTATTTTAGGTACGTTCAGGTTCCCCTCCATTAGCCTTCAAATCCTCACAATGGTTGCAACCATTCTTCCTCGATGGCATAGGACTCCCCTTAGCGCCCTTACTAAAATCACTAAAAGTGTGTGAAAACCGGGATGAACGAAGGGATGAGTACTGCACTGGGCGATCCCGTTGAGTATGAAAAGCACGGCGCATAGCTTTCGCAAACCTGGCGCGGGGTTACTGGAAGCGTTTTCCGGCCTAAATCCACATGACCAAGAACTATTATATAATGCTTTAAGTTAGGTTATATGTGTTTTCAAGTTGATTTATTGATAAGGTTCAATGTACCGGTACAGCGCTTGCATTTTGATTTATATGCAAAATTGGCGGATTCCACTGCAAGCGTACTCGAGTACAAGTACAGTACAGTACAAGGGCGCAGATTCATGGAAGAGCTAAACCAGTCTAGGTATAAACCAGCGAAGACGGGAAACAAAATCACGACGCAGTGCGGCATTTTTCGTGAACCACAGGACAGCAATTGCGGGTGAAATTTTTTTTATCCCCACCTACCGACAAGGTAGGGACAAGCGGGGTGCTATTGCAACACTCGGGGTATTGATCGGGCGGCCAAGCGGGACCCAAGAGGTCCTACTATACAATAAACACCGCTTTTCTCCAACTCCTAGGAATTCCTTTACCGGTATTCGACTAGCCCCATCATCTACGACACAGCCATCCTGAGGAGCAAAGATCAGAAGATGTCCCAATTATTCAGCCATAACCTCGGGCGTTTTAACACAACGGCTAATATCCACTTTACTGCTGCCGATGACCGATCAAATATCCTAGCCTGGCTATCCCCACTAGATCCCAGGTTGCGGCATCAGGATATTCGAGACCCCCGAGTCGAAATGTAGGGGAATGGCTCCTAAAAACAGATGAATTCAGAAACTGGCATGACGATAGTGGTGGAGATAAATCCGATAGCCCGTTTTTTTTGCTACGGGGACCCGGGAATGGGCAAGACTTTCATAAGGTAAGGACTAATTGCGAGGTGAAAGAAAAAGGACAAGAGCTGACAAGCCGCGATGTTAGTTCATTGGTGATAGATAGCCTTTGTGATCAGACCGGAACACAAAATGCCACTGTTGGATGTCTTCACTTCGACTTTGCAACCCAGAAGGAGCAGACCCTCACTGCTATGCTCGGAGCTGTGCTGAAACAGCTGATTTGTGGGCTAGATGAGATTCCGAAGGAGATATCACGAGCATACCAAGACCAAAGGAATTCCATTGGTGGACGGGGACCACAGTTTTCCGAAATTGTGAGGATGGTGCAGACTACCGCTTCTAAAAAACGCACATTCATATGCAATGACGCTCTGGATGAATGCGCGGCAGTCTATCGGATCAAGCTTCTTGGCTCGCTAAACAAAATTCTGGAAAGGTCTCCGGGCGCCCGAGTATTTATGACAGGAAGGACGCACATCCGACCGGAGATCGGGAGGTGTCTTGATAGGAGGGTAACGAGTGTATGCATAAGTCCGAAGAGAGATGATATCATTAGATTTCTTCACACCATGCTACATGAGGATATAACCCCTGATGCGATGGACAGTAGTCTAGGGGCAGACATTTTGAAGAAAATTCCTGAAGATGTTTCAAAAATCTAGGTAGAAGCGACAAGCGCCGGGAAGCTACCTCAAGTTATCCACTAACGGATACATATCTAGATTCCTGCTAGTCTTACTGGCAGAGCGAATTTGGGCAATTAAGGAGACATTCAACTGCGATACTAATTCCCATTCCACTGGCACTCCCAGTATTCACCGAAAAATGCCCCATGCTGCTAACCCCTTCCCGCACGATCTTGCATGCAAATTGCCTGCATAGCGTATGGTTTTACAGAGCAGTACTCAGCCTATTCTAGTATATTTCTCCAGCCCTTCCATAGCAACCTTGGTCTCATAAATAAATATGCTTCCAAGCTTGCTTCTCCGAACTGGCCCAACCCTTGTGCACTGTACTGCGCTCCCTGCTTCTTTTGTTAGCAAGAGCTCCGATCAAAACCACTCCGATATTCCTTTCCACATCCGTAGACGCATAAGGGATCTTTCCGCTGTATCCGAGGTAACCCACTCCAATCTGTGAAGAGTGATAGAGTGGCTCATAGCATTCCACAAGATCCACTCCCCCGCGATGTGGGAGGGATACTTCAATCCCCGGTACATCTCTACCCACCGCAATTCCCCTATTCCATCCCAAGGCACCCCGTCCAATTCCCATACTGTCATCGCGAACAGATATAATGTCCTCAGCAAGGAGGGAAGAGCCCTGCCATATCCTCGGACATTAGTGTTGGATACTACCCTTCCCTTCAATATTGTAATAAAAACCCTTCCCATGCGTAAATTACAGCTTTAGCGCGCAATACCGGGAAACAGTTTCTGGCGCTTTAAATTTTAATCCCTGGTATTGGTGTCATTGTTTTGCCATAAGAGTTCGTCTTCCAGAAATTCCTCACAGATTGAGTTTTTTACGGCAGGGTTTCAGATAGCCAACCTACAGGGCATAGAGAATTGTTAGGTAAAAGAGTTTGCGATGAGGATCTGGTAGTATATGGGGAGGATTGGGTATAGGAGGGTCCTGTTAGGGAGAACCCGAGCCGAATTCATGTTATCCGTATCAACAATTCCGGGGTTCACCCCGCATTTAGAAACCTCAATTGTGTACCATAAGCCCCCCCCCCTTCTTACATCCTCTCTCAGAAATTATCCGTTTTTTATACTGGCCCCGCTATAGGCGTCTAGTGTGTTGTTATTCTTACTTGAAGTTGTACTTCTCGCTTAATTGAAGCTCTACCGGGGGGCTATCGGGTCCTATTCATCCTACATGAGAGCGCGTTACAATCACCCATGACATGCGCTTCGCGCAAGAGAAAGAGAAAAATCAACGACAACGATACTACACAGCGTAGTAGTAAAGAGAAAGGAAACGCGAGCGACGAAAAAAAACAAGTACTAAGATAGAGTTCCCGACGGAACTCTACTGCAGTCAACCATGTAATGAGCTCAACTAGTGATGAACTCGTATCAAAAACTTTCTGTCGTAGTCAATGACAAAACCGATGCATATTTGGAAGTCATATTACAACATAGTGGGTTTTCAGTAAGTTGCAGTATCCTCTCGTATGGTATTCTCTGCAGCAGAACTGTTTTTGTTGAAACTGGCAGTTAAGTACCAGTAGCTAGAAACTA
This sequence comes from Tuber melanosporum, assembly GCF_000151645.1. Taxonomy (NCBI): domain Eukaryota; kingdom Fungi; phylum Ascomycota; class Pezizomycetes; order Pezizales; family Tuberaceae; genus Tuber; species Tuber melanosporum. The sequence continues at coordinate 74,469 of NW_003298760.1, forward strand.
CGGTGGTGTGCGTACCTCTCATATGAGGACGCGTAGGAAGTGAAAAGTTTTCACCTCCCTATTTCATTTCTTTTCTTTCCTTTCTTTCCCTCTTAAGAAGTCATCCAACTCCACTCCACACCTCTTGAATGAAACTCTCCTCACTCCTCTTTCTCTATTGTTCACACACATACAATACAAGGTTCCCTCATTACCATCAGAGCCAACTCTATCCACTGGGTAAAACCCACCTTTCAGTCATTACTGTTGCAACTACAACCGGTTTTATCCTGTCTGTCTTCCTCAATTTCCAACAGTTTTACCATATTCAAGTACGAGTGATAACACATGTCTCTTCCTCAGACCCAACGCCCTCTAGAAACCAACCTACTTATGATAGCTTTTTATTAACCCTCAATCATCAACCATCGCCCAGATTCTTATTCCCTCTCCACAGAACTCACTAAAACCCTTGTCTCATTTCCGCTTCCGGTCTTCAAGTTGCCCAATGGCACTTGAACCAGCACTGCAAAACCACTCAAACCTGACTTAATACCGGAGGGACAATTAAAAAATGCTTGTCTCGTGGCTCAGTTGAGGCTTTTGGGAGTTTTGTTGCTCGAAAACTCCGGATCAGTTGATACCACGCTCGACTAGTTCTGCGTCCAAAAGCGTTGGAGTGGACAATATGAGGGTCGAGAAAAGAGAAAAGTATGAACAGTTGACCTATCGCACGAGATGTAAGATGGTAGTGTTATATTGAGACCCAACATTATTCCGGTCCTACGGGAGTTCTTGTGGCGGTTTCGGTGCTTCTATCATATGAATGGATCACTCACCAATTTGAGTATTCGTACCCCATCGCGTCGACGCTGTGCACGAAGGGAAAAAGAAGAAGAAAACAGCACGTACAACCTCGTTATGTTATCACAAAGTTCTTTCTGTGTTGCAAGCCCCCAGTTAGTTTCCGTCACCCACTCTACCAGGGTAAAAAGACAACCCCCCTTACAAGTGAATGGAAAGGTATGGGATTAAACAATTGCTACTAAATGCTTTGTCCACACACATATCCATTAAAACTGGCTAAAGCGCTGCCCAGCACACCATTTTTTATGGCATAGATTTTGGGGGGGGTGTCTCAAGTGCATACAAAAATATTGCGATATTTCTTCACTTTCTAACAGAATTATATTTTAGAAAAAAATATGATATCATATCAATGACTAATAGTGAACCCCAAACGCCAATTCCCCGTACCGGTGTTCAAAGATGCCATTCCTTAAACACTACCCAGCTACGACCTCAACCCCTAGTTACCGCCATCAAAAATTCAAATACCGGTATAGAATGGCAACAGCCAAAATATCATATTTGGAAAAGAAAAATTCCCGAGAACCCCTCACAACTCTCAAAAACCCCAAAGCACCCCACCGAGATCAACCTAAAACCCGAGAAGTGCTATGAGCCTAAACTCTATCATACATCAAGTCCACCATTTTCCATCAACCACCGCTTTCGAATGTGATCCTTTGAACAGCATGGAGAGCTCGCAAGGTTTCCCGCAAAAGGCCCTTGGAGGCCTTGGGGATACTCGGCGGAGGCTTCCTAGAGCAGGAAGCGACCTAATTCCGCCGTGGGGTCTTTGCTGGATATGCGCGACATGGGTATCACAGACGAGGGTCATTCCTGCTATACGTTAGCCCTAATTATTTAAAATATCGATACCTGATGCTAAATAAAAACATTAAACCTAGAGTTTTTTTTTTTCCCCACTTTCGCTTTGGTTGAATTTTTCATCCCTTTGTACGATTTTATCCCCCCCCTTTTTTTTTTTTTTAAGCTCCCTGGGACATTCTGAGTGAATATGACAAGCGGGTTCAACGTCAACACACAAAAGCACAACACAGCACGATCCGAAAGCAAAACCTCCCTCAAGACCCGGAGGGTCTCCGCTTATCCCTGTGTGATGGGAATCCAGGAAGGACTCACCACTCTTCCCCACCCGCACATTCCTCCCTCGCGCCTCCTATGACAACCAAAGCGACACCAACAAGCGCTCTGTGTTGTAATATGACTTCCAAATACGCATCGGTTTCGTTATCGACTACGACAGGATGTTTTCGATATGAGCTCATCACTAGTTGAGCTCATTACGCGGTTGACTACGGCAGAGTTTCCTCACTCGCGTTTCCTTTCTATTTTACTACTACTACATTATGTAGTATCGTTGTCGTTGATTTCCTTTCTCTCTTCAATTAAGCAAGAAGTACACTGCGCATCACGACCTCTCGAGTGATCCCCCATGTCCAGGCCTCAATACCGTAACATCAACATGCAACCCAAAAAAAAAAAAAAAAAACAGAACCAAAAAACAGCGACATTTACAAGGCCTGTTAAAATAGAGATGTAAACCTATCTCGTCAGGGAGTGACTTCCCCTCCCCAAGAGCTCGAGCTACGGTACTTCTAAAGATGAGCAGAACCATATCATACAAACCCTCTCCACAAACCGGCCCGCAGCCAAGCGGGAATACCATATTCAAGACAGAAGAAAATCCTAAATCAGACAACTCCCCCTCCCCCCCTCCTCCCAGGGAAGGGGGGCGGACACTGAGTGGGAATGGAATCGATATGGGAAAACACTACTTTTCCCCTTTCCCCATCCGTGGTAGGCCATACACCAGCCGGGCAGTTGCCAAAGGTGTATTCACTATCGGGACGGGTTTGTCCGGTAACTCTTCGTAGTTTTTTTGGTTCCCTTCTTTCTTCCTCCTATTATGCAGTGATGCCCGGAGCAGCCCGGTAACTTAGTTACTAGGCGGGCGGGAAGAAAGTGCTAAATACGAGGGGAATGGAGGGTGAGGAATCCTAAAATGTTCTCGTCCCCAACGTCGTCACTGCAAAAATATGGATGGATGGATAGATGAATAGATAGCTTGAACCACTCTTGCATAATTAATATCATTCCAAGATAATCGAAACATCAATCAGCAGTAACTCTCGTATGATATGCCACACACCGCCAGCCACCCGGTAGCCCATCCATCCGTCTACCACCCACCCCACAGAACCAGAACCGCGGAGGCGATATATCGTATCATAATATCTTACATACACTTCCGCTCCCACACAACCCTAGGGGACACCCTGCCAAATATACACGCACAACGCACCAACATCCCCCCCCCAAAAAAAAAGTCTTCACAAAAGCACTTGAGCTTATGCTAAAACACTCCCACCATCAAAACCAAAACACCCAGTCGAAAATTGAACATCATTATTTTACAAACATCCCCGCCTTCCTTCCTTCCTTCCTTCCTTCCTTCCTTCCTTCCTCCTACAGATCCCACAACTAACCACCCCCATCATACTTCCGATACGCAGGACTTCCTAACCAAGTCTTGGACAAAAAAAACACTCCAAAATTACCCCCTCTCCCTGGGTCCAAATGCAGTGCCTATACTATACCCTCCGGGGGGGTTATACTCTATTTTTCTTGCCTCTGCGCTTGATTCTCCCAGAGTGCCCTTGGACAGTAGTAGTACTGGGGAGGGGATCCGTATTTCGTGCTGAGGTGCCAGGCTTAACTAGGTTGTCTAAGTGAATAGAGTTCATAAGAAATAAAGTTGGAAAAATCACTCTGGTCCATCCAGCACCCTATCCAACTACCATCTACCGCCAGGAGGATAGAAATCAATACACTGAGAGGTGGCAGAACTAAACTACCAACTACATCTTCATCAGACACTACCACTATCGTACCACCCCTAGCAACACACCCCAACACATGAGGTAAATCACCCACCGAGTGACGCCTCATGAAACCTCGCCTCCCATTTTCGTAACTACAATCGCTACATTAGCTTTCGAAATGCCCAAAGATACCAAACCAATGTCAACAAGAAACAGAAAAAAATCATTGCATCAATAAATTTACCACTCCATTTTCCATCCAGTTGCCGAACCTTGCTTCGTAAACTATTCAGTCACTCCCCAACCCAACCCAGCCAAGCCGCCCCGAATGGCAGAAAAGCAATAGAAATCAACAAATGAAACTTTTCCACAGTAAAAGTAACCATAAGGCAGTTATACAAGGACCAAAGAAACTAAACACACGCAACAGCCCACCCCCGACAGAAACCAGAAAAAGGGAAGGAAAAAAGAAAGAAAACAGCAAAAAAATATAGCAATGATAATATGTATCAGAATAGAAACCTTAGCCACGGACCAGACAAAAGAGAAAAACTACTGTAACAGTGGATCTCTATAGTGCTTTTGCATATTCGCCTTGCGATTGACACCCCACTCCTGCCTTCTACGCCCACGATTCTCAAGATCTCTAGAGCGCTTTTCCTGCTCCCGCACTTCGCGCTTCTTAGATAAGGAAACACCGAGCATTCCCTGGCCACCGTTCGCACGGGTAATAGCGTTTCTGCGGCGCTCTTCTCGAGTATCAACAATAACGCCACCCTCATCATCATCATCATCATCATCATCATCATCATCACCGGAGACTACTTCAGTACCGTCATCAGAGTGAGGGTATTGTGTGTCGGCAATGCGACGGACTTCGCGAGTTTGAAGAGGATGATCACGGAGATTTTGCCTGTAGTAGCGGGCTAGAGAACGATGACCGACGGAGCGTCCAGAGGGAAGATGCAACTCGTAGTCATCATGGTAGACTGCATGGGAATGAGCATGGGAGTGAGCATGAGAATGCCAGCCATCGGTCATGTGGTGTCTAGTTTCTGAGGGTTTCTTGTGGTGGTGGCCCTTGTGGTCGAGAGGGACAGCACAAAGGTCCTGGGAATCAAGTGAACTAGCACTGGAATCGGTTTCCCATCCTTCACCATCATCCGCTCCTTCCCAGCCTTCACCCTCTGGCTCACCTTCCTTCCGGATGAGAACAGGAGCCTTCAGCCCGCGCTTACAGGGCTCTTCGGTGGCCTCGTCGCCTGAGACATCACTATATGTGGAGGTGAAGTCATAGAACTGACCCAATTCGATTTGCTGTGATTCTGTTTCGAAGCCGAGCATGGTGTGGCCCTTATCCTTCATATGCGTTCTAATTCCTTCGAGACCTCCCTTGCTCTTATTACAGTATAGGCACTGATTCCCGAGGACGAGTTTTTGACCAAGATACCGGATCAAACCTTCCAGGTCAGCAAGGAAATTTCGCTCAGGAATAAATAGGCCATGCGCCTTAGTCATGTGCGATACATTAAGCAGTAGTGATGGAGACACGTATGTGCAAAATAAGCACGCCTCAATCGGCAACTGTGGTAAATCCTCTAATTTTTCTGCAGTAGCAGCCTTAGGCACATCGCCACTTGAGAGCGAGGTGACGGTATTAGTCCAAGATCCAGAGGACTCATTTCCAACCGCCTCGGCAACCTTCAAGGCCTGCACCATACCCGCGAACTCTGTGTCAGAAACCACCTTTTCCTGCTCCTTATTCTGCGACATCTCAACTGGCTCCCCAAGCGAAAATGTGCTACTAATAACACTACCGGTTTCGTCCTTCTCGCTGACTCGGGACCCCCCGTTGCCCCCACCTGCGCGGAGAGCGCTCAAGTCCAAGTTTGTGACGTTCTGCCGATGCCGCTGGGATCCCACGTGGTTCACGTAAGCGTTTTCAGAATAGTACGTCCTATTACATGCCTTACAGGTTCTCTCGAAAGAAGCACGCTCCCGTTCCAGTCTTGTGGAAGCCTGAGCTGTGAGGACCTTTTCGGCGAACGTTTCGGAGGAGAGCGGGGGAAGAGAAGCAACCTTCCGCTTCAAATTGTACTGGCTATGCCACGGTTTAGCTGATCAATACTCTCCCACATGAAACTCGCCACGAAAAGAGTATACATACTGCCAGTCGGTGTGATAATGAGTGCGCTGCTGGTCATGATTGCGAAAAGCGACCTGGCATGCATTACAGGTGTAAGGGTGCGTCTGCGATATAGGAGCACTCTGCATGCTTGGAGCCGTAGCCGGTAGAACGGACGTCATGACAACTTTTTTTTTTTTTATTCTTTGAGATGTGAGCGTTTTATGAACGTTTTCCAGAAGTGGTGGGGAGACGAGGGGTAAATATTCCGCTGGGGAGGGGGTAAATGCAGGGGTTTGCTCGCGGAGCTGCAGATGGAGAGTGTGACTATTCTTTTCGGATCGTCCGCCTTTAGCACACGATCAAGAGGAAGATTGATGGATAAGAGGAGGGAGGTGAGAAAGAGCGGTGTCGGTTTGTTTTAAAGGGTCGGGCAGAACAGAAGGGGGCAGTTTGAAAAAAGAAGGAAGGAGAAAACAACACGAGGGGCACGGAAAACTAATAGAGTACCGGTATTGTGGAAGCCAACAGCCAGTTTGCCCCCTTCGTGGAGCCGCGCTTTGAATTGGACAAATTCACACCAACGAATAATAACGCTTGGCCAACCGCCCCAGGCCAGTAACGGCATGCCGGTAGGCCAAGCGAGACGACAGGAGAAGAAGAAAAAAAAGGAAACAAGTTACATCTCGTCAACCACAAAATTATGCTAACAATGAATCGCGTCGAAAACTCAACAACAATCAATAAAGTAATGAGATTAAGAAAAACTTACCCAGGTTTCTAGATTCCACAGCGATTGTGACGGATACGATATCCCTGGTGCGAGTGTGTGGTGAGGGGAGGTGTGGTGTTGTAAGCAGCGTAACGGGTAGGATGGAAGGAAAGAAAGAAGGAAGAATTTGAGAACAGACGCAGCCTACACCAAACCGAAAGAAGAGACAAGCAAGGCTGAAAAAGAAAAGACAAGAAAAGTAGCAATCGGGACAACTGAAGCTTCTGTGAGAAGAGGCTCTTCGCTATTTATTAGGGTAAACGGACGGGGATATTCTCCGCTGTAACTTCACAAACGGTTGCCACCGCACTTCGCTACCGTACCGGCGAGTTCTGTCTGTAAAGGAGGGGGGGAAGGGTGCTCGTACAGTACCGGTACTGTACTGTACTTTGTAAAAATTGTATTTACGTCCTGTGACCCGGAATTATTATTTTCTTCTCAGTCTCCCCCCGACTTCAAGGTTAACGCTACTTTCCCCCGCCGAGCTGGCCAAGAACTCCCTCGAAAGAAAGAAATTTTGCTCCCGGGAGAACTCAAAGAGGAGGGTAAAAATTTAATGATAAATATAGCAAGAGTATCGAGAGAGGGAGAAATAGAAATGAAATAGAGAAAAGCCTTCAGACGCTAAATTATTCCGATGACGATGCTGACAAGGGTCACAACACCCGTGCGTTCGCTATCTTCGGCTCTGGGGAAAGTGAGAATCAGAGCCGATATGATATGTTGACTCTCGATGAGCTGAAAGAAAAGAGAAAAATGTTCCGGGAGCTAAAGGGGACCCAAGCGAAGTGAAACGAAGCAGCGGGGCGAGGAGAGTATGATGGGGAAGAGGAAAGGAGAAATGAAGGGAAAGAGATTTGTCCCTTTTATCATCCTTGATCTCTCGATACCTGACAATACCCACACAGCACGCAATGCAGAGGGAGGGGCCCAGAGTAGAAAATGCAGTCCTATCGTGCAGCGCTTGTTCTGCTTCGGAAGCAGCAGCAGCCCTGCATTGCTGCTGTCTTCTTCGTGGATGTGAGCCTAATTTCTGTATGAATTTGTACTTGTACTGTACTGTACGAGTACTGTACAGCACAATTAATTCCATTCCAAACTTCACTTAGACTAGTGTCTTACTCCTCTCCGTGAAACAAACTGCTATAACTTACCGTGCCGGCATTACAGAAGTCTAAAAAGTCAGCCTGTCAAACCATGAAGCTCGCCCCTTCACTATTCACCCACCTCGAATTATGATATCCTCTCGGAGCCCGCCGCCGACACCGCCGCCCCACTCGAGTGCAGTAAAGCGCTCGTGAGGACTCTCGACAGTAATCACGGTAAAACGGCATATCAATCCCTTGTCCAATACGAGTAGACCAAGCTTGCTTTCTCTTATTCCTTGTCTTCCCCCATCCCCTCCGCGCAATACGTTAAAGTCCATGCCTCAACATACTGTATAGTACTGTACAAGTACCATACTACCGTATATTACAAGTACAGCACGATCCTTTGTTGCAAAGGTACTATAAGGACAAGGACAGACAACACACAAGCTTATGATCAATCACTCGTGCTCATAGCGTTGCATAGGAAACGGCAGCACACATATCACAAACATTGCTCGATCCGAGGAGTGATGGTTAATTTAGCTGTTTAATACTCGTATGCACTGGTAGGGTTGGTTGCCGACAGGTTTCCTCCCATCACCTATGCAGGGAGAGATTCCTGGGGAATACGATGGTTTTAATCCTGGCCTCCTCTTCCTCGTCCGGGCTTAACATTTATGCCTGGTGTTCAGTGCATCCCAAACCTCCCACGGTACCGTACTTGTTGGCAACCCCAATTGTGGAGATAATGCCGCATCAAAATTCGCACCCATCCATTATTACGCTATGGCCCTCCATTCCATTATTGCTCCCGCTCCTTGTTCAACCCCGGCGAGCCTCTTCCGCGAAATCCCAACATCTTCCAATATAATTCCCTAGCGAGGCGAACCCCACGAAACACTGATCTCTCTACCCATCCCCTCTCGGAACATCCAATACAGAGGTTAGCCCCAGATTTTAGCAATACCGCATGTCCGGTGATATTCTTGTGTCCATCTATAAATACTAGTACTCGAATACTGCACACCAATGTGAGCCCTTTCGGGGTACCGTATCCATACTCGAGTATGCGGCCCCTTTTATTTTTCCCATGCATTGCGTTGGGCGAGATACCAGGCTTACACTACCGTTGTACAGTACACTGCCCCATCCGGGGAAGGAGACGACAAAAGGTAAACCGAGCAGGGTATCTCAGCCCAACCGGTATCAAATCCCGCATTCCACATGCCATTGATGCTCGGGCAAGGGAAGGGCATTTTGAGCCGGAATGGCTCCAAGCGCGGTTACCCATAGAGAGAAAGAGATAGAAAGAGAAGAGGCCGCATACATCAATCATAAATAATATCTCCAGCTAAGCTTTTTCCAGACCCAACTCGAGCGATACCCGCAAGAAGTCCACAAAACGCTGTGCTCTAGGAACTGCAATGTATCACAAGGTTCCAGAAATACACGCCAGCTACCGTATTCAGATTGTGATGGCCGGTTCCATTGATTTTGACCCCCGCAGACAAATCGCGAAAACAAGAAAGCTGAAACTTCTCTCGCCAGTACCCCTCCTCTTCTGCCTTCAGTCCCCCGCACGAGCCGGACCGGTGCTGATGCTAGTGTAATAGGCATAATTCTACCAAATCGTTTTTCTTCATTTCTTCAGAGTGTGAAAATTTTACCCTAAGTGTGGCAAAACCAACGGCCTCCTAGACGTCTAGTTAGCCCATCCAGTTTAGCTCTGTCACTGCGACCTCAGCTTCAATCCGACTCATACGAACACTTACCGTACTCATACAGTCATCTTATCTATCCAAAACCAGACACATCCTCTTTTACCCATCATGCGCCCTCCAAAGCAGGTTGGACCAAGCTTTTTCTATCCAACGACTAAAAAATGTCTGTCCAACTCCCGGAAAAAAGCAAATACCACCTACCGATACCCGAATGTAAGCGTGCGCACGCCCCGGGATCTCTGACAGTTCTGAAATTGAACCGTAAATTTAATCGTAATTTCTCCAAGACACCGGTTGCTGGTAGAGCCGTCAGTTCTGGTATTCTGGTTCAGGTCTCGAGCAACGGGAAACAGCGCCAGAAATGGCCACGACACAGGCAGCTTTGTTTTACCACCGATATGTACCAGTACTCGTACAGTGCCCTACAGTCTCGATGCCGCTTCCGGTGGGATTCTAGTAAGCGGTGCCGCACAAGTACTCGTATGTACAGTACTCGTACTACCCTCGTTAGATAAAGTCACGGGTTAGCAATAATGGATCGGCACTTGAGATGTGGAACCCATGGGAATTGGATGTTCAAGCCGCGATCAACCCCCCAGTTGCCTGTTCCATTGTAGAAACTCTGGGAATCGACTACCGGCATCTCTGTCAGAACCCTGTAATCCCCAGATTTAGAGAGAGAAAACCCCTCCGAGAAGGATTAGCGTTTTCCCGGTATAATAAAGGATCAGCCCATGAGATGTGTTGGATTGCGTTAACTGGTATTCGAAATTCTGCTAACCCGCTAAACTAAACCTATCGTGGGATGACGGTGATACTGGGTTCTAAGAGTTTTTCCGGGTATTCCCTCAGCGCTTCGAGAGAAACATCAATGCACCGGATGAGAGAATCTGCGGCCAGAAGCTTGTCGCGTAGCACCTGTGGCACCCCACGCGCAGCTCTTGGAAAGCTTGTTTCACGAGTTAGTCTCAAACAATGTTCTTCCTGCCCTTTTCCACAGATTTTTGGCACAACCGATAATTCAGTGTGATATCACTACACCACGTCCTAGATATCAATCAAACCTTTAGATAATGAGCAAGCAGGAGAGCCCCACAGCGACAAAGTAGTCATTAAAATCCACCACGACTCACTGGAAGGCGTACTTACTCGGCGCCAGTGCATGCAACCGGTTGTTCCTTCAGGAATGTACACCCAGACAGCCGATTTTATGCATAACCTTAGCTCCCAGGGGCTTAGGAAGGAAAAATGTCGTTGTGGGGAAAATGATTTTTAACAATTACAGAGCTTGTGACTCAGACACTCATCAGCACGCCGCTTAAAATCTTATGGTCTTTGTGAAAGAACTGCAGTGTGGTGCCAATAGGGATAGATAAGGCCATTAACGTAGTCCGTGAGGGGTCCTCCCATCTCGGCCACGTGAAGCGGGAAAAGAGGGGTATTTTCGACCTTCCTCTACGATCATTCCTGCTTTTGCCGTATCAAGGCCCTCTTGGTCTTAGCACCCCGCACCTTCTGAAGTGAAAAAGGGCGATTCCAAAAACTACCTCCCCACTCCTGCCAATACGTTCCATCTCTGGTTAATCTTCCCCCACTACAACCAGAACGACATGAAATCTGACTTAAAATCCTCGAAGGCCAGAAAGCAAATTATACATCAAGTCTTAGAGCCGCAGACATTACCATCACCACATGTCCCCCCGCCCACCGCTGCAAGGACCCTCTCCAATATTTTGACTGACTTGTACACCCTACAGGGCGCCGTCGTGGAAGATATCAAAAGAAAATGTACCCCGCCGACATCTGATAGCGACCCTACATCAATCGCACAAGATTGTCGCTCCATGTTTAGAGTCTGAGGGCCTCTATGTAGCGTGAAAAAATAGCGCGGCAGCTCAATCGTTCAAGGATCTCGCAAGAAGTCTTGTTTGGGCTAGTGAGTTTTTTGGTTTTTTTTTCAAACGAGTCTGTAGATATGCGTCCCCCGGGAGAAACTCTCGGGACTTGTTAGAGGGCGGATACTATATTCAGCCCGTGGGGACCTGTCTTCGCACCTGTCAGAAAAGGGGGAGTTTAACCTTTTAACTCTAAAGTTAGCTGAAGCGAATGACTTCACTGTCGTGAATCTACGAATCTACAGAGATGGGGAAGATGGAGGGTGCGGTACTTTTAGCAATCAAGGGAATAATCGAACTCTCACAGAAAGTCTTGTCCCATTGGCATATCCCCTCCACTAAGGGCTCACCCCTAGAGTATTTCGCACACTCATTCAGATAGTAAGTCCCTAAATATACCAACATCCGGACCTAAGACTTTAGGTAGTGAATTAAAAATTTGTAAGGGAAATAATCCTTTTCCGAGTGGCTATTCCATTAATTCTGGAACCCCCCTCACCTCCACATATTTTTCCGGTCAACCCGATCTTATACCCCTACTATGGTGGTATGGTGATCGTGCCGAATTTCCCCACACCTCAGCAGATACCACTTAGTACGGCCACTGGCAGCGGTGACCCAATCCTCGTAGTGGTCGCAACAGTGTGAGTACCAGTAGTCTGGCAGTTTCCCAATTGTGTGACACCTAAGGCTCGCCCCAGAGCCCATCCAGAGCCCATAAACAGGCGACCATTAGAGACAGGACACCAACTACCGACAGCCCAGTGGACCAAAGAAATAGGGGGCTTCCGATAGGCTATTTTGAAGCCTTTCGCGGTTCTATTGCTCCGCGATATTGCGTACCGGGCTGCCGGTAGTCAATGTGATAAACCCTTGTGGTATCAGCTGGATACTAATACCACTAATGAGTATCTATCAAATGCAACCAAATTCATCACCACGGCAGGAATAACACATTCCTGGCATCTGCCACTGTCAGATAGAACAAGCATTCACATGGAGCCCCCACCAACCCGATAGTAACCCGACAGCCCAAACAAGGCGGAAACTAAGACGGAGACGATAACCCATGGTCTACTTCCCGGTTGCCTGGGTTCTTCACACCAGCATCAGTATGAAGTAGCCTTCCTACGGTAGGCTTCCAGACGGACTATCAAACTACCCCAGCTCCCGAAAGGACCCGGCGACGGGAAGTCAGTGATGAATGTAAAAAGAATAGCCTCGGTGACGCCAAAGAGCTGAAAGGGAGGGACATAGTGGGCTTATGCCGAGAACATAGAATGGGGCAAGCAAACACGACATTTCGGAGCAGACAAGGGGTACGCGTAAGCCCTTGTGCGGGCTAGCGAATGATATATGATGACAAACTTATGCATAAAGCAGACATCCAGGGGACTGAGGGATTTGGTTCACCAAGTTACATAATAGCACGTGCCCTTTTGAAGTTAGATGGGTTATTATTGTATCACTTACCTCACCTATAGGATACTTGTACTCAAGCGTTACTATCCATGATATGCACGGTATGATACCTGTTTACCGTGAGGGCTGCACCAGTTGCCAAGGTCAACCTGTTGTACCAGCACAAAAAAGTGGAAAGCAGTGAAGATCAAAAAGTGAGGAAAAGAAGCATCATAGCCACACAATCTCAGGAGAGCACAATCAGCAACTAAAAAATCCACACACATAGGCAACGACACCATAACCATCTATAGGAATGCCTACATACGTACTCCACAACGCACGCATTTCCTACCACAGGCATACGCAACACCCGCATCGGAAAACCCCAATCATGCAACACACAATAGAACCCGTAATTCAGGCAATTCCGATTCTATGTTCCAACAAGAGAAACACCTTCAACTCCGGCAGACAACTCGAACTACGCAGAGCCCAAGTACCGCCACGCAAACCACGCAAAAACCCGATACAGCAGTCCGGGTACCGTAACCAACGGCGCCAAAACAGTGACTATGCAGTGGCACAAAGGTCAAGCCATACTAGCCTTGGCTTTCCCCCCTGTAACAATTTTAATACCCCACAATCACCTCCTGCGGAAAATTGCTGGTGGATCCAACGATGCACGGTATCACGCTCGTCTCACTCCAAACCGACCACGATTACCTTCAGAATCCCCCAGCAAACACTATAGAAGAAAAAAAAAACACCTCCCCCCCCCGAATTATCATAGTCACATATTACCCACACAAAGATTATACTCCAACTGTTTTCCAGAGTCCCACTATACCTCTCCATTCCCATCGTCATAACTCATTGAGGATTGGGATATTGTTGTGAGGAGTTACTCGGACTCTTATCTTGGCAAATTGCTGGTAACCACGGCCTTTTTGAGCGATGGTCGAACTGTACTAACGGGTGAAGACCCTCAGCTGGTAACCGGCAGACTATGCCCCAGACTGGTCGCGAGATATCGCACATATATAAGATGACTTTAAATCAGGAATTTGGGGATAATCCCAGTGCGATCAACATATCACCCCTCCCACCAACCAACCAGGACCCCGGCATATACCCGAGTGAGAAGTGGTGCACTATGATACCGGTATGTATCACGTGTGTCCCTAGCAGTTTCCATACTGCACAGCATGCGTATCATACGCTTACTTATTTATCTTCCACCGAGAAACTCGCCGAAAAAGTACACTGGAGAACCCAGTCCGGATTCCCTTTCACTTGAAGAAATTTACAGTCCAAGTTATACATCCGTCACATGTTCTTGTATCTGCTTCTCATTAGCCACCCTCTCTCTGCGCACACCTTTTCTCTAGCCGCATATTACAACTGATTAAACGCAACATCCACTCCAAAGTCTAACGAGCGTAGAACCAAAAACGATGACGATGCAAAATGCACAAACTAATGACTCCACCCCCAGTCTATACAAGAAAACACTTTGCCCGCACAAGTGATCAAAGGGAAAGGTAAAAATCGCTAAAAAAAAAGACTTGTCATCTCGCTATTTTCCATATCCCGCAAACAAACCGATAAAATAAAACAGATATAAGAGGTAAAAAGCGTCTCACCAGGGTATAAACGTTGCTAGCAAGCAGACATCTCCCGTCCTTGACGAAGCGAGTGATAAATAATTAACAAGAATAAAGAGAAGAAAAAACGGAAAAGGAAACTCGCTCACAAAACGCCGAACCACGCCACATTAAGGTTTGTTTTGGCTGATCTTGAACCTTTTTTTAGGAGAAAAGAAAGAATTCCCCCCCTCAAGAAATACTCGTACATTAATCGAATTCCGGCCAGCGGTCGTAAGCTGGGATATCGGGCCCTGTCCAAGATTCGCCGTAGACGTTCTTGCGTGTTCCTTGGAGGAAGCCGTCATGAGCTTTTTGGGCGATGTCGAACCAAGAATTTGGCTGTGGGTGTTTGGTCCACTGGGAGCATCGGGTCAGATTCGGCAGGGTAAATGGTGAGAAGGAAATAGAAGCACAAACCTGATTATGAATATGATAACTCCAAGCTCCTCTAAAAAAGTTTTCCAATGTTCTATTGTTCGGCGGGTATTTATCCTCCTTCAATGTATATGGCTTTCCCCCATAGGTCACATCCGCATCCCCCTTTTCCATAGCTAGAGCCTCAACCGAGGCGCGCTCAATCTCGTCAGCTGAAGATGGTGGTGAATCCGAGACCCGAGACCTGAGCTCTAGCTCCCTCTGATACACCCTTTCTGAAAGCGGCTTCCCATCATAGCTCTCCCATTCATCCTTGATAGCACCCCTTGTCCCTTGGAAAGCAACGCCATAATCCTTGAAACAAGGAACTGTGCACCTCCCCTCTCGGCCCCAATTGAACTCGCCCCAAATTGGATCAAATAGCCCGGTCTCAAACATGGCAAATTCCTCATTCCTCCCATCCTTCCATGCCATCCTCCCAATAATTCTCGGGTGAAAGTTCAGACCCATCCTGATTCCGCCCCTAACAAGGTACGACGATAGAGAGCTGTTTGCGTTGAGAGACATGACAGCAGTATTGTAATCCCCAGGGTGTGAATGAACTGCCCAACGCTCGGCAAAGTTATGATCAGGCGTCAATAACAGTGGCCGCATGTCACGCAAAAGCATAACATCCATATCCATATAAACACCTCCATGTAAATGTAAGACAATGAATCGTACGGCATCCGAGACAGCAACGGGAAGAAAGGTCATTTGGCGCTCGGTAAGCACAAGCCACTCGCTACCATCTTCCATCCGAACAACCCCGTCGGCAATGTAGACTTCAGTTTTAGGACTCCTAGCCTCACCGGAGGTTCCGCGAAGGGACCCCTTGCCGGCAAGAGATTTCGTATATGCTGGATCCTCAGCGATAGCCCCTTTGGGCAAGGGAATTCTACGGGGGAATTTCCATGCCTTAAGAACTAAATCACCACGCTCCACAAGCGGAAGAAACTTGGCGAATAGAGGATCCTTCATCATGTCCGACACAGCGTCCGGAAACCCATCCGACTCGAGCCAAATATACAGTCTGCTGCAGGGAATATTCTGGGTATACAGATAAGCCTTGACGAAAAGTTCCACCCGCCACGTAGCCGGACCAGTCCAATATGTATGATAGAGTTGAACGGGGCCAGGGCAATCCCCGATATAGTGTGTAGATGGGGGGGCGGCGCCCTCAATCGATTTGTAGTTCGGGTCAGCAGCCGAAGGCCGGTTCTCGGCCATGAAAAAGTAGTCGTCCTCGCGGCGAGTAAGGTAGTCTAAGCAGTCATAAACATTCCTCATTCTCTCCAACCCATTTAAGGACCCCCGACACGTCTCAATCAATTTTGTGTAATTCGCATAAGTATCCACATCAGGCCTCCTCCCCATGAAAGCATCGTTGGTACCCTCCACCAAGGTCGTCGGCCTCAGCCGCCAATTTACACCCCCGGACAACGAGCCCCCCTTACTATCCCTGCCCGTGGATTTCTTTGGCGAACCCTTCGAAAAGGGAGAAATAGTACCGGTTTGATAAATGTGCAGAACTTCGACAACGAACGTGTACGCTAACGCTGCGATGAAGAGATTCCGGAGAAGGAGGATAAAGCGACTGCATGATGAAGGTTTTCTGCGATCCATGGCGGGTGAAGAGGGTGGGAGGGAACCGCTGCTTCTCCAGCGGTAGGGAGAAGCAGGTTATCGATGTGGAATAGTACGAGGAATCCAGCGAGAGGGAATTGTTCGGTGAAATGTTTATCGTGGGAGTCGTAAAGTTTAGCCAATTCAGGGGCTCTGGTGAGAAGCGAAGGCGGTGAAGCGGTATTTGCCGGCGGTCGGAGCCTTTCTTCCCGAAGGAAAAATGAATCGGCAGTAGACTAATGGGTATGGATAGAACACTAGAAGGAAAGAAATGGGAAAGAAATGGGGCGGGGGAGAGTTGAGGGCTGAGGGAAGAGGGATAATGGCACGAAATGGGTGGATTGGCTGGTTGACTACGGGTTGAGTTGCGGTGGTGGAAGGCATAGAAGCTCCGCTGCCGACACGCAGACAGGGTCTACCCCAGCCGCTCAGGGTGCCAAAACCCTCTCGAGGGATGATTTCCTAGAAGAACCGGTTTGACCCTCTATAGGTTCTTTGGAAGCTCCATGAAAAGGGCTAAGTCCATCTCTGTAGCTCTGTGACCTATGATACCATCCTAGCTCCATTTTATCAGCGGTTTTCTTGTTCCCCGACGGTGGAATAAGAATTGCGAGCTGCGGCGCCTAGACAATACCTTAACTTACTTTCCAAAATGGCTACTTTTTTTTCTGGTCACAAACAATCTCAACACAAGGCTGAATATCCCAATGGCTGACAGCGGCTAGCAACCCCCTCGCCAATCCCTGAGCCCTAGCTTTTCCGGATTAGGCCAAATAATTACCCGGTTAAGCATCGATCATGTTAATAAACCTCAACAAAACCGGCGCCACGATAAAACGCCAAACCCAGTCTATCCCCAGTGTGACTTTCTCTGCAAATTCTCAGCCCACAGAAAGTGCGGGGTCAAGGAAATTTTTCTCGTCATCGGTTCGTTGATCAGCCGTCTGTAGACATGATTTGCACAACAGGGTTTTCGTGAAACGGCGCAGGCAAAACGCTTAGAATGTTTAGGAGAACATTTTCACTTGCTGTGCCACAATCTATGCGGCTGATGGATCCATGTAAAATCCAAGCCAACCCCGGTATTCGCCAGTTGGGATAACATATATCGAGGCACTGCACCATATTATGTGGTAGTCTACCGCCATCGTATGTACTTGCACCGGCACGATATCTTTATAAGTACCAGTACGAGTACTCCAGCAGATCACTTCTCACCCAGGGCGCTGTCTGTCCACTACCGGTACCACCATTATATCATTAGACCATGATACCGTACTTGAGCAAGGTGCTATACTAACCCCACCGCATCATACCCACCACACAACAACTACCGGGATTAAAGCCGTCCCTACCATTCAATCAGGTATCATGCAGAGCACTCAGACACGGGGCAGCCCCCCTACTCGAGCAACGCGCCCACGGACCGGGAAAAAAACCCCCCTCCGAAATGGAAAGCCGGATAAAAAGATCTTACCCGGCCACAATGGGTTATTCCTTGGTTAGTCGGTCGGTTTATCCTCGTTACTCCCGCTCTCACTTGCTCTTCCCTCTCCCTCCAGGTTAAGAAAAAGTCTAATTAAGAACCTGGGGTCGGCTGATTAAGCTTGAAACCAACCTAGCCCCGGGGAGGAAAAATGTTTACCCAGTTGTGCTCACCCGTTCTGGAAGGGGGTTCCCAGCTGGGTGTTATTGGGCACCGCCCGTTAGTGGGGGGGAGAGAGTTGGTGTCAGACGTCATGGCCGGGTCGCCCAGATGCATGTCTTGCAGATACCCGCATCATAATTTATCACTCTCAGGATGCAGGAACTGAGTCTGTGTTCGGATTCAGATATGATACCAGTACTGAAGAAGGTTCGGTGTGATTGGCGGCTCAGGGAGTTTGGCACTTTCAATTGTGTGGGATCGTGTTACTACTGCAGGCATTAGGCACCTCTGCACGGAGAACTTTCAAAAAGGGGAGTGGTCCGAGAGAATGCAACCCCGAATTGGGGGGTTGGGGGATGATTGGGGAGAGGATTGACATCCACTTTTTCATTAACCTATCCCTTAGTTTGTCAGACCGCCCAAAAGATCAGTGGAATACCGGTAGGCCTCAATTTAAACCCTTAGTAAAATATTTCCAGTGAGGGAAGGATACTTTCCAGATCTCTTGAGCGCAACATCCGACAAGCCAAGGGTTACTTTTCTGCCTTATAATACGGGCACTATGCCATGTCAAAGATCTACAGAAAATCCCCCCCAAAATAATGTCACTCCTTACACACAATAAGAGGCCAAAAACAGGGGCGGTATCTTTGTATGGGCGCCTAGGAACGCACATACTGTTTACCACATATTTCTTCAATCCCTGTTTTAGGGTGCGGCCGCATCCCGCTATCCCAGACCTTGCTCCACTGGATATCATACCTTGGTGAACCGTAGAGATTCTATGACAGTTTCCAATTCTCAGATAAAAGCATTCGTCGAACCGGAGAGTGGGGATATTCGGGTTCGTATGGAATTTGAATGAACCCCACCCCCTGCCCTTATACAATCTCATACCTCTCCACTGTATCCCCAGGTGAGCTCAGGAGGACTACTCCCAAATGGGAGAGGAGGATGGATAGAAGAGAATAATAATTGCGCGATAAACCGGTTTGGTAGCATTGGGGGGGAGCAAGTTTCTCTGCCTTTTCCGCTCTATGGCGGAATCAGCGGGGTTGCCCTCCTGGTAGCATTCGTCACCTAGGACGTCCGAGGTCGAGATCGGAAACGAAAGGAAAGTTTAAGCTCGGCGCCCACTGCATTTTACGACATCCTATTCCATGCACTTTTCAATTATTATTATGCAGTGCATTTCGGCCTTCTTACAGAGTTTTTTCCGCCTCCCTGAAAGATTGGCGCAGACCTCTACCCTTCCTCCCACACCCTCACACTCAAACCTGCTTTGCCTCCCTCGAAATTCCCTCCAATCTGCAGCCACCAACCCCTCACAGAACATCACGCGGAACAACCGGTTAATCTGATCAACCCCACACCCGCAACCAACGCCGCAGCGCGCGCTCAAGTGAGGTGGAGGAGAGGGGAGCATATGATGGAGCGGAGCGGATATGCGCACTTTCTTTCGCCCACAAGCACAGTGATAACTGTCTCTCTTGTTTCCTTTCTTTCTCGGATTTTACTTTGAGGGGTTTGCGGATGCGAATATCGCACTGTAGCGTTGTCCGTGGCACGAGTGATAAGGTGATTTAAAGGTTCTAGGTTTAGATACCGTTTTAGCTCATCGCAAGCATTCTATATATTGTCCATACATATAGGGTTATATATCCACCTTCGGCGGCAGCCCGAAAGGTTTGTTGGTAATCTTAACCTCAACTATTTAGAACTCTCTGAAGTTGAAAAAAACATAACACCCCAAATACTTCTACAGATACATAGGACCTATGTAATTGCCGTTTATCCGTTTATTCCGGAGTTGGTGGATGGAAAACAAAGCTGCACTTTCAATGTAGCAAATATGTGATCAGATGTAGTGGAGTGATAGTCCCATTGTAGGACCCTACGACCTGGACAAGGATACATTAGGATCACAGGATGGATTGTCTAACAAGGTAGTGATAACAGTAAAGAAATCGACCGGGAATTTGCGAATATATAAGCGAGCTTGCCATCAGCACCATACCCCTCACACCAGTCCCCTTCACGGCGCGAACTTAGTCAATAACGCTAGAAACAAATTATAAAGGGGGAACTGGAGGAACAACATGAACTCCCGCGATAATCGTGAAGTGTAAGCACGATATATTTCATTAGTCCAGACCATGACTCCAATACGAAACGAATGGAACCACGTTCGAGGGCCTAGTATTTGATCTGGTACTGAGATCGAGTGATATTCCATGATTATTTCTTTAAAAAAAACCTAGTGATTGTTTGATAGTTAGTGAATCTGATAAGAAAGCGACTTGAATGAAGTAGTGAGACACCAGTTGGGCGCCATAAACGAGGTGGTCGATACCATACTATCTAAGGAATAGCCATATGATGCACTCTCACCCCTCCTCACTAACAACTCCCGAAACCTCAAGATCTAAAGAATCACTCAGACAATAACAGTATGTAACCCGGATGTTTTACCAAGGAGGTAAAATAACAGCCCACAATCATCCAAGACAACCCAGAACCGGCGTGGGGGTTAGGTCCTGGAACCGATGCCCGACTCGAAGTGGTATCATATAGAGGAAACAGAAACTAACACC
Organism: Tuber melanosporum; assembly: GCF_000151645.1. Lineage (NCBI taxonomy): Eukaryota > Fungi > Ascomycota > Pezizomycetes > Pezizales > Tuberaceae > Tuber > Tuber melanosporum. The sequence goes on from NW_003298760.1 coordinate 95,076, forward strand.
CGAACCAAACGGCATACGGTAGGGTGTGAAAATAACACCCCCATAGCAGCACGTCCCGTCGCCGCATACTTCATATGTAATTTAGCATTTGAACGGGCGTTTTTTAATGCTCCTCAATTACGCATCTCCACTACTTTGAGAAAAGTGCTTCGAAGGGTGGAGTAATCCTTGGTTCCTGCGGGCAATTCACAGCTCCCAAATACAAGTGAATCAGGGCGGTGGGAGAAAGGCTAACACCAGGCTGCCTACCCTTATCCAAAGGTAATAGACTGCCTGATAACTCATCTCCTTAACTCCGCTTCACCGCTGGCAACAAACAGGAAGCTCGTGATATCGAGCAAGGCACAAAGTAGGGCCCGCTAGTGATTCAACGACCCTCAACTTGCACATAAAAATTCCCCTAGCTCACGGGCGAAGTCAGGGGAGGAATCGGAATTGGTTTTAAGTGGTCTCTCTGCCCTAGTCACTGTGAGAAAACAGGCGGGCTCGCGGATCTTTGCTGGTGACGTAGCGGTTATCGCTGGGATTACTGTGGACGGGTTGTTAGTATAGCACTTTGATAGGAGTGATTTGGATTTCTTAGAGTTGAGGTTTGAAGGTGGTAATACCTCGGGGAAATACAGGCTCCCCTAAGGGAGAGGGGACGAGGAGAGCATGGGGAGCGGATTCGTTGATCGGCGAGCACATGCGGGGGGGATAAGCGCTTATACAAACTTAAAATATTTACCCCAGCTTTTATTAAACTTTTATATCAAGCATTCAGTTCTCCTTCGCCCTCGCTATGGGTATTTCACCATCGCTCCCCCTCGGGCATACCAGACTGCAAGACCAAACTTAGAACTGCGTAGAGCGAGGCCATAGGAAACCTTTTGCTTCCAAGTTAGTCAAAGACTTGCTCCACTTTAACCCCCCATGTAATCCCTAGTCTAGCTTCGTCTGAGCACTCTCATGCGGTATCATAGGTGGTCGGGTGGGTTCTTGAAGGGTTATTCGGAAAATGTCAAGGTTTCGTTCGTACGGGATGTCAAGGGACATTCCGATCATTGACTTCCAAATTCACCTAGCTAATAATATTCTATAGCATTGCTGGATTGTATTAACAGTTATTATCCCCTTCTGTAGCGAATCTCCCTACGTTTGGTAGATACCAATTAGCAATGACGTCCCGGGAGAATATCTACTGACCCGCATAACATGGCGGAATGTCAGCTATGGTGAACCAACAAGCATGCTGAGTTTACTTCGTTCATTGAGCATTCTACGGTTGGTATCTTGGTATTCTCCAGCATGCCTAATTCCGAACAGCCCGAACATCTACAAGTATGCGGTTAGCCCGCATACACCAATAAATCTCTTCAACCTTAGTCTCGGATGTATGATAGTGTCGTAGCGCCAGATCCCCGGTGCCCGCCAAACGCTACCGTGAAGCGTGGCACCGTAGCAACCAATTGAACTGAAAGTTTGGTACTCGAGTATTATTTCACCATACACCACAGTTCAAAGCAACGGTTGTTTCCCCCAAGTACGGGAAAGTGCCAGTACAGTTATTTACTTCCAATGGCATATTTGTTTTCCGAAACCGTGGGCTACTCGCCACTCTCGTTGGCCCTCTTGCTCCCCGTATGACCCTGCAACTTTATTTCTTGCTCTCCCCCAAGCTATGGCACTGTAACCCGCCAGAAACTAATTATGTTTCGTCCGGTTGTTTCATACGACTTTGTTCCTCTCCGTTTAACCTCACAAGGCTTAGGGACACAAGGGGTACGGCAAGCGCCACCAGCCTTCCCGTGTCACCCCACCAACTCAAAACCTGCCAAGAATGCCACACCCCCACAGGCATCATAGCCCAGCACTCGGCTTCCTTGAAATCCCCCCTTTGTTGTCCGGAATGTGTGACATGCGATTAGTGGCTTGCGGGCTCCATTCCTAGGGCGAGGAATGAGTGGCTTGCGAATGAAGGCTGGTATGGAATGATGGCTACGCCGGATTTGGATGTTTGTATCTATACCATTTGCGTGAGGACTGAACAATATTTTTATTCAAGGTGGACTTCGGTTTTCACCCCTTCACAATTCAATAAAGGGGACCGACGGGACAAAGGCAGAAACACTGCGCAGAATGTCGGCCAATACCGTAGTCAAGTGTGTTCAGCGCTCCTGAGGATCCTTCTGCTTCAAGACAACAGGGTTTCAAATCGGTGAGGTGATCCCTTATTTTGGGATTGTTCGATCAGAACCAAACTTCGAACCTCCCACCCGTTCCAGGCGATAAGTATGATACTCAAGTACCCGAGAGCAGGGGTTCGCAAAATTCATGAGAAATAAATCCGAGCATATCTCAGCCCTCATACAAATCCATGACCCCTGTTTCCAGATATGTAACGTCAGAGACAAGTGATCGCGCAAAGAGAGCTTTCGTCTACAGTATCGCACTTAGCAGACACTCATGAAAGTTGTTAATAAATTGTTAGAAGTCCTGTATTGGTGACGAATATAGGATAGTCAAGGGTGCATTGAGTTTGGGTATTGTACGGGTAGTTGTACCGGTGCAGCACCTCCGTCCCGGGAGGATGGGCTTCGGGCCAGCCTTAACACACATGCCTGCTTACAGTAAGGGGTGTGCCAAATTCCCCGAGGGGGGTTGGCTTAGTACTATTTGCTTGGTCAAGATATAAGAGCAATTTCTCACTTTGGAAAACACCAACCACTCTTGTTCCAGGAACCAGAAACGTACTTCCTTCCTTGTCCTACCCTTCAAAGAGAGGATAGCACTGCTCGAGTATTGCGCTGTGATGAGCTCTTTCCACTTGATGAACCTTACGAATCTATTTTCTCCAGTACTAGTACAGCGACGTATACATTGCCTCATTCCAAGCCTGAAAGGACCCCTTTCTCTCTCGACCCCTACCCCGCCCCTCGAGGGACAAAGTCGACCAAGTGCCGCAAGACATAGCCTCCACCCAACAATTGCACATGAGGAGGCGGCTCCACGGCATATGCCGATAATGTCGTAGTTTGCATTAGGCCTTGATTGTTTGTGCGGCCAGAGAATCATTGCTCATAACATAGTACCTATCGTTCAGAGTATTCATACTATGGATACTTTGTAACCAAGTTATGTAACTCTCTATTTTGTTTCCGGGCACGGGTGGGGCCCTGGAGGGTTTGCACGGCGCACCCGGGCACTTGCAGTAGGAGGGTAATTCCGGTGTGGTTGAAAACGCGGTGAGGTCTTATGTCGCCTGAAGAAGATTTCATTGCATCCGAGGGGGCAGGGATATACGTACGAGTACAATAGCGTAACTCGATATCCGTGTCAATCACTCCTCGCGCTCCGCACCGGTCATCAGAATACCAAGCGAATGAGTGGAGAACTCCGCAGCGTGACAACGCCGCCGGCGTGATTTCAGACCCTAGTTGTGTCTACCCGTCACGCTCTTGGAGAAACGCATCTGGAACCCCCACCCCAGGATATTAATATTATCTTGTAATAAGTTTTACTCTGGAGCCCCATAACCGGTTTCTAAATTACCCAGAGAAGATCATTGCCCCCCACAGTTGTTGCGATGGAAGCATTTTTAAGCACCTGGTGGTACGTTCGGTGGAAACGCGCGGTCCCGAAAACCAATACTCGTGGGCAGAAAAGCCCGAATGAAGCACCGCCTCACATATTGCTAGATTTCTATGCAAACTGCCGCCGGATCCCCCTTTCTCTCGTCCGGCACATCCCATCCTGCTGGGATGTCAAACATTTCAGTTCTTGTTTGCCCAAGCAACAATTAAGGATCGACATTGAGAGTTTTTTGATGTCCCCTCAATCCTATTGGATATCTCGCTAATGGGATTCTCTGAAAGGGAATAAGTGGGCTCTTGGGCAGTGAGGACAAGTAACGTTCTTATGACATCTCCGCTGCAAGACCCCCCCAGCCCAAGCACCGCTACTAGCGTTAGACTGACATCAATCACGATTTACGAACCCCGATACAGGTATGTACACTTTCTCCCCTAGCATACATATAGTGGGCTATTTGGCTGCAAAGTGTTGATGGACATCTCGCTAGCCACTACCGGCTTTTCACTGCCCCGTGGCAAAGATAATAAGCATTGCGTGAGATTCTACGGTATGTTTACAATGGCATCTACTGTACCTTACCATGGTCGGGTATCGTACTGCGCTCGAGCACGCATTAGCAGTAAAATACCGGTAAGGGCTCACTAAAGCTACCCCCAAGGTGCACTCCCGCGTTAAAGCGACCGGAACATCCCGAAGTGTTGTCCGGGAGCTCCACTTTTCAGCGGCAAAGCAGACAGCCGAACATTGTTGACTGGGTGCCGAGAGCCCTCTCTTATCCCATCCTGAAGCATTAGGTAGTAGAGAAAAACTTCAACCACTCGAGCGCTCGAGTATGATACAATATCCGACATGAGGTACTTGTACCTGAACAGAGGAATCAGAAATTTGTATCGCAGACTGTCTGTGAACATCCAGCGGGCGCCAACGCTAAATTCAGGCTCAAATGTTCAGGCACTTCATGCGGGATGCTTGCGGACTGAATAGTGGAAACCTTACGCCTCTTTGAACGAGGCGTGTCATTGTGCCGCCAGAGGCGCAAGTACTCGTTCTCGCGATCCTGGAAGAAGAGATTTTGGCGTAGAAGCCCTTCGCCCCCTTGTCGTTTCTCCGGGCTCCGGTTTTCCCGATAGAGTTGGGCTTACCAAGGTTGGGAGTGTTGATGATCGCCGTATTGGGGATCCTGGGGGTGATCGACATGGTCGGACAGGGATGATCCACATTGTTCACAAGGGACCTGTGAATCGTTCTCCGTACAGTACCTGGAGGTCCATATCGCAACCACTTGTACTTGTACAAGTACTCGAGTACTACTCCTGCATACAGCACAGTACCTCACCCCGCACCCACATGATCGGTGGTCATAATGTAAAATTTGGAGGTCAGTTTTCAGGTTAAAATACAAGCAACAGCGGCCCAGAGTGAATATCGCTGATGAGTAGCGAGGTGCAATGAATCAGCCAATGGGAAGTTGCTTGTTATCCTCGCGGAACCGGGGAAACATCAATCAACAGAGTTAGCTCTCCTGTCTTTCTCCTCCGATAAGACCTGGAATTGGCGCGTGCATCGGTGAATGATAAATAACCTCTGCTAATTCGATCTTAGCCTTCTTGATTCTCTAAGTTGGAGCCGGAAAGCAAAAAGAAGTGAACCACCCATTTTCAGAACATTGAACTCGAGCCCAACTCCCCTCACTGGGTTTGGTTCAAAAGCTGGGGACCCCACGGCATGTCATAGGATAGGGGGTGAACGCTATGATCGCATGCTGTCCTGCCTTTGTTTTCCCAAAATAGCTCGCTTTGTTCTACCGGTACGGTACTCGAGTACTAGCAACCGAGACGAGAAATAGGGCTCGGCAGGACGGCAGGAACATAAAAAGGAGAACGGGGGGCAGAAACACTATGATACAACAGCTCTTACCAGTAGCTGTCAGATGATGTGCTGCGGGTACATTTTTTTCAGAAAAAGAAAAAAAAAGAACAAAAAGCAGGAGACGGTTTGGATGTCTATTTCGGGGGGGGAAACATGGGAAGACTGAACTCTGTGAGGCAAAAAAAAAAAGGAGAAGGGAAATAGCAGAGGAGTCCGGGTTGCTTAAACGGATGATCGATGATGGACGGAAAGTCTTGAGAAGATTTCGGCTTGGTGCAGCTACGGCCGAAAACCTCAGTGATAAGAAACCCAGATCTCAATCCCAGGAAGGGACCTGAGCCTCCTTCCAGTTCTTATCTGTGTTGAACCCGATAAATCCTAACTCAGAGTCTCTGATCAGAGGTAGAATATCGATTTGCTTCTGACTAATCACTGGCAACTGAAGACTGTTAAGTAGTCTATTATTGGTTTCCGGCGACCAGGCTTAGGGAAGTACAGTACATTTAAACCAAGGGATTTACCCATCCTTCTCGTGCCGTCCATTTTGACATGTATATTCGAATATTATACACCAACGGTAACTTATTGGCATCCCATTTCTATAATAATAATATTATTATGTCGTTTCCGTCGGATTTTTTGAGAGTGTGAGGAAGCGGCAACCATTCTTGTTTAACACTTTACAATACCTACCCGGGGAAAAAGGAATAAAGAACGAAATATATAACAATCATAAGCTCCTATGCGAATTATTTGAACGAGAGAAGTACGAGTAGTAACTACCCTACCTTTTAAGGTGGGAGGATACCGAACTTCCTTGGGCGATGGCTCTTATTCCCAGCGCTTGTGAAGTTTTTAGGCCGGGTTTTGTTACAGCTGGTTTCTTAGGCGTGGTACAGTACCGGTTTTCCCAAGCAGGAATTGAACTAGGCGAATTTCTACTAGGTCTGTGTTACGGTACGCGATGATTTATTTGGGAGCCTACTTGTGATAAAGAGATTCTACTCCATTGTGCACATTACCTCCAGACATCTCCACCCGGAGAAACATCGATGTATACTCCTTTCGAGTTCTTCTGAAGGATTTTAAATGGTTAGAAAACTACTGTCTGTAGAGTAAAGACAGGGGCTATGGGAACCCAAGGCTGACTGGGAATTAGGACCATAGAAATCAAGTTGTTGGCCTAACATAGGAAGGTTAGGGATTCACTTTGATAGGGCTAGCTGTTCTCGGTTGTTTATCCTTCTACCGGTATAATGCTACATTATATCTGCGCAAAGCTAACTAAACCTTTAGTTGGCATGATAAAACTACCATTCATCCGGGTCGAATTATTGAAGTCCCTCTGTCAACATGACGTGCACGGGGGAGCAGAATCTTGCGAATGCACTTGAGTACGGTACTCATATACTTATACAGGTAGTGGGCGGCCCGGCCTTCACCCCGAAATTGCTAGACCTACTTTTATCTACCGGTAGCCTAACCCAAGGATAAACTTTCGCGCCGATGCCTTGCCTCCCGCCTCAGACCCGAGGGGTCGTCGCTTCACACTGGAGTTTCTAAACGATAAACGAAGAGAAACATGGGCCTCAGTCGATTAATTTGGTAGAGATTGTTCGCCCAATAATTAGGTTCCGTGGTTTCTTCCTGTGTTGGTGACAGAACCTGACTCGTACCGGTAGATCAGGTTGGAGGAACGAGGGTTGCGCGAATCGTCCATAATCTCAACTGAAACTTGTGGGACAATCGCGGTACTTCGTCGAGGTGATTGATGGATGACGATAGAGAGATACCTTTCTACCGAATCCTTGGAAAAGGGAGCCCAATGATATCTTGATATTGGGGACCGCGACTTTGGTGCAATCTGAATGGGGTTGATCTCGACCACAGTTACTAATTATACTCTCCTTATTCGTGCACTCGCAGCTGTATAGAAACATGAAAACCTAGTTTGGTAATTCTATGATCGATTCCTTGGCTCATGAGTGACATCTGGCAATTTCTCGGACTAGCGGGTGGTGCTAGGGTACTTGTACAGTACAGTACCTGGTTTTTTCTGCGCGTTTTTGTTGGGTTCTGATGGTTATTATAGCCAAAGTTACATCGTGTGGGACCTCGCCAAGAAATCGCGATAAATTTCTTTTTCGCGCTTTTCTTTCTTTCTTGTGGCTGAAGCGGTACAGTACCGTATTGATATCGCCGTCGTATGCCAATGCGGAGTTTACCTCGCAAGAGCGCGAAAGACCAAAGCTCTCTCTTTTACACACGGAAGTTGAGCCGCGGGCAGCGACCGAGAGGGGATAGCTCATTTGAGATTATCATTAGGGTGCCTATTTCTGGAAATCCAAATCCGAGGCCTAGTCGGGACTTGATCCGCTTTGGGACGTTTTTCCGTTCAATGTCCCAGAATTGCCAGTTGACAACACCAGAACTCCCTCTTGGTACTCGGAGGTCATATCCCTTACGGAAAGAGCACGGTTTTCGCTCACTGTGTTAGCCTAACACTTTCTGCTCCTATCTGCCACCGCCGTACTCATAAAGAAAAGAAAAGAGAAATATTGGTCCCGTGTAGGCGTCCGATTTCAACCTCCCTCCCCCATATGATATCGTTTCCACACCCCCTGTAGCCTTCTGATTGTGATGCCAATACTCTTCACGAGGTTGAGCAAAAGCCCCGCAGGGTTGAGTTTTAGATGGCCAAGGTCTTGCCTGGTCTATATCGCTAGCTACCTTTCCATGCTTTCGGATTCTGGTCGATATTCTGTCCCATCCCCTCCTTACCTTTTTCTTTCCCCTCACCCCCATCGTCATGTCAATCAGGAGACGGACGGGGACATTTTATTGAGTCGAAGGCTCCCGTCGATTGATCTGCTTTCCCGGCCCGCAGCGCATTGCGCACCTACAGCACATACATCCAGCGTCTCAATACTTGCTACCTCCGGCACCCGTATCTAGCACACTACGCTCTCTCACCCACTCATTCGTTTTTAGGTCAACATTTACTTTCGATTTACGGTATACGCGCACCTAGATTCCACCTAACTTGTTCCAAGGAGACCAAGTTATTTTATTTTATATTTTACTTGTCGACTTTTCAAGGCGGCGGAGGGATACAGGTCTTTTAAAATCGGTGGTGTCATAGCAGGGAGGGTAAAAGGGTTGGGAAAGGGACAGGGCGGTTTTTTGGAAGGAGGGGAGAGAAAGAAGGACCGTTTTCATGCATGTTATGCAAAAACTGTTGGTGGACGACCAGATCACGAGTGTGCAGGCAGCATAACTTAATAAACAGGCAACCGACTCCCTTTTGGGTCAATAGTTGCGCTATCGACTTCACTTTTTGTGCTTGGATTTTTGACCCGAGAGTTCATTCGTCTCTCTGGTCCTTTTTTCACTAACCCTCCTCTACGAAGGCTGATCCTGGGCCATCGGAAAGTCTTTACCGCTCCCATTATCCGGATTGAGGTCTCTTCCCATCGGAAAATCCTTCTGGGGGCAAAACCGCTTTGGCTTATCGATAACCTAATCGATTCGTTGAGTGCTGATAGGTTCTGAAACCTATCATAAAGCCACTCTACTTCTCAATGTGTTGCGCTGTGGACCTCCTAACCCGGGGGTTACTGCTTTTCAATGCATCTTCGGTGCTGCTTTTTGTATCATGTCCGTTCTCTAGTGGCCTTATTCGTGCTGGAGTTGTTGGATTTGTGGGCGCTTTGGCGCTTAAAGCGGTGGATACATGGAGGTCAGGGCTTGGGTTTTGGGGCGACTTGGTGGTGATATACCTAGCCATGTTAATTCTGGAGGTGGCGCCATTTGTCTGGAGGACAGTTAAGTGGGGTGGAAGTTGTGAGAGGGAGGGACTGGGAGGGAGGTTCTTGGGAAAATTCAGACCGATTCTTTTCTTTTGTTCAACTACACACGCCAGGTTCTTGCCTAAGGCGCACACATTCAAGTACCCATTACTCTATGTTGGGTTTCCGGTCAATTTCAAAGGCTCGATTGGCGGGCTATTCTCGGTTCTGGATTCAAAGGAGGAGAGGGAGGAGAAGTTGAAGACGGGGGGGAAGGAGAAGAAACGACCGTTTACCTTTTTTTCACTTGACCCAGCGGGATATATCAACCCAGAGCTGCCTTTCGAAAGAAAACTAGACTCTGTGCTTATCCATCATGTACGTTTACGCGATTTTATTATCTTTTATGTGAAACAGATAGGAGGGATGCTAATGTGTGGGTATCAATATATAGGGGATCGACCCATCTCTTTATCCTTATATATACCTCGTCACCACCCCTCGATTTTTTGGGTATTCATTCAACCCGGTCTCCTATTATTACTTGTATTCACCGCAACAAGAGCTCAAGCTTGTTGTGCTCGAAGTCCTCAACACCTTTGGAGAGAGGCATCTATACCTTCTACATGCTGATAACCCTTCGAACCCAGCGCCGAGAAAGGGCTACACTTTTGCGGGGGAGATGGAGAAGACATTTCACATTTCCCCATTCAACCATCGCTCGGGAAGTTACAACATCCAGGTTCGGGATCCTCTCGACACTGCCTCCCCCGCGGCATCCGGAGTGGATATGCATATGGTTGTGATTGCTAGAGATGGTACGAAGAGTATGGTTGCAAGAGCATTTTCCGTATCCCCCTCCTTCGATATGATCAACGGGGGCACTTGTCAGGGGTTGGTTATAGCGGCAACGTGGGGCTACAATACTTTCTTAGCTGTCCCTTGGACAATGTGGGAGGCGTGGAAGCTATACAGGAAGAAGGCTGTTGTGTATACCCGACCCGAGGTTCTGCCAGGAAGCGGGCAGCGGGAAGCTACAAAATCTGAGAGGTTTGTCATTCATCCGGTGGAGGAGGGCAAGGGCAAGAAAGAGGAGAGGACGGGGCTACCTAACAAGGTAAATTCGGGGAAACTAGGCGGCTAACCAATTTTTTAAATTTTTTAAATAGGGATATGCAAAGGTTGTGGCTAGATTACTTTAAGCACAGAGTATCGACATACAACCTTCCAATCTCAGTAACAGTTACTCTACCGGAATCGAACGCAACTAAGGCAGCGGAAAATGTGACATTCTACTCAGACCAGCTGAGCCGAGGTGTTTCCCCCGCACAAGCCGGGGCTTCGGACTCACAAGGACAACCTCCGCCTTTTGGGGAACTAGATGCACCATCGCTATCCAACACAGCGAAATCCCACCTAACGATCCGCGTCTCCAACCCCCGTTTTTTCACACGTTTCTTCTCACACCAGGATCCTCTACAAACAATATACTTAGACATCATATCCCAGCCAGACGAGCGGCGTCTAGCGGTGGTAAATAACTTACCACTATTCCAGGACCTTCTCCACCCCCAACCAAAAGCAACATCAATACTAAAAAACAGGCAACCCCCCATCAAATTCGGCCCGTTCAACATAATTCCCCGTCTCCGACGTCTAAAGACGTCACTAGAGTTGTCATCCCTCAGGTCGGACGAGGAATCTCTAATCCGACTCTACCCTATATCCCACCGAAGCACGTTGGACGAATTCTTCCGGACAAGCCGCAGGTGCCGGAGAAATTGTATGAAGGCGGTACTGGTCGACCTGATTGCCTTTGGGGAAGCCGAGAGTCTGGACCTCTACGAGAAGGTACTGGAAGTCGGTATCTGGAGTGTGTCAATCGGCTTGACCGTCTCGCTCGTGGCATCAATGCAACTTGATATCGGGGGACTTGCCGGGCTCGGAGGCACCGTGTGGAGCTCCCTCCCGCCATTTTCGTGCCCTTTGTCTTGGACCGTTCCCGCTGACCTTGCGGGAGTTAATGCTCCTCTGCTATGGGGTGCTGCTAAGGCTGTGTTCTAACAACGGTCACTCCCGGATTGTTTTTATCAACCGTATACCATCTCTTTGACTTGCGTGGCAGCGTGGCACGGCTGCTTTGCACCCATTGTGTCGATATTCAATTCATTGTCTATCTATTATCCTATTGTTCTTCTGTTCCTCCTCTTCCATTTTTCTCCCTTTAAAATAGCGTTTCGAGTTTTTCTTCGGGGATTTTTACCCTTGTGAATATTTCTTTCATCAAAAACGGCGGTCATTCTGCATCTAGGGGTTCATTTCATTTTTATTATTATTATTTTTATTATACTTTATTTTGGGTTTTAACGTTTCTTTTCTTTTTTTCTTTTTTTTCGCGAACCTAGGGGCCCGGAAATGGCAGGACGGTAAGGAGATTCCTTTTTAAAAAAAGATCATTATTCATCAAGGATTAAGGTTATAACGTTTAATCTTATTTTTCTTTTCTTTTCTTTTCTTTTCTTTTCTTTTGCTTTGGATTGTTTATTTATTTTGTCTCGCGTTGAGAAAGATTTCTAACTACCGTGTCATATCATGCTTGAGATTTCCTTTTCTCTCTCCTCTCCTCTTCCACGATATCTATCATTCACACTTCACATGATCACTATTCCCATCATTTCTCCTTTGTCGATAACATAACGCACTTCACCACATCCATTCATTCCCTCAATCTTCATCTCATCTGTCATCCTCTTCATTTCAATTTCTACTTTATTTCTTTCCTTTCGGCGCTGGAGGGGGCACAAAAAGGGGGTTAGTCATTTTTTCATCCGTCCATTAGCCATCAGCTAAATCCCATGCCTCCCCCCACCGTCATCCCTTGGGGGGGGGGATTTCTTTTCAATTTCATTCTTATTGATTTATTTATTATATCCATTGTTTTTGTTGCATACCTTCTTGTAAATTTTTTTTTTTTTTACTCATCCACCGACACTCACTCCCTCTTCTATCTACTTATGGAGAGAGCTATCCGGGTACATTTTTCCGCTGTCAATACCTTCATGTAGATCCTTGATTTTATTCCTCGTTTCTTTTTTTAACATGTCCATTCCGCCCTGGATATGTATATGGTATGGTTTGTCCGTTTGTTAACTTAGCGTGGGGATGGGTGAAAAGGGTATAAAATAGGAATTCTTGACAAAATTAGTGGAGTGCTGTTTTTGCGCTGGTAACAGTGATCTACCGGTACTGTACCACTACCGGTACACTGCTGTACTTCCAAAAGGAGCAGGAAACAATCTTTTCGCGGTACTCGTAAAAGCACAAGTACCGTAGTTAGGATCCAATTCAGTTAAAAAAAGCTCGTCAGTGGATTAAGTGAGTGAGAAACTGAGCAAACCCCACACTTCCCACCTACTCGAGCACTGTACGCCACCAGCATCCCGCAATACCGCACCGAACGTACTGTGCCGCACCCAACCGAACATGTACTCGTACAGTACGGTAGCGTACATACTAACGCGCAGCAAGCAAGCAAGATAGGAAGGAAGCGAGAACCCACACTCGGCGCCCCACACCATACAAGCCTCCGTTCGCCTGGACTGGGTTGTAGCGGAGTACCATGTTGCACAATACTGCTCCACCACCCGCCGCTTGTCGGTGGGACCTTCTATGGTATAGCTACCGGTATTTGTGACTTCTTTGTTATGATTTGCGGTGCGTCCGCTGTCTACTGTGGCACACTGTCCTTACCGGTATTTCATGCTCGAGTTGGGGCAATTACTCATCCCCTTGCGGGGAAGGAATGAGTGAAGAGAAGAAGGGAGGAAAGGAAGTGGTCTGATGGTGCGGCGGCGGCAGCGGGGGAGGGAGTCGTTGTGTTACAGTCCCGCTCTAGCATGACCTTCCTGGCAGGGAAGGGGATTCGTCATCCTACTGGGTTGTGGGGAGTTGGAAGGGGCGGTGGGTGGGTATTAGTGAAGTATGAGGAGCTTTTTTATTTATTTCGTTTTGTGGTTGGTCTGCGCGATTGTTCTGGTTAGTGGGTACTTGTACTCAAGTACAGTACTGTGCTGTACTGTACTGTATGTGTAATCCGTTGATAGGGAGTGTCTTAAATATGACGGCATGGTACTGTATTCCAACAAGTACAAGCAATGGGGGGGGGGGGTGGCAGGGCCGCTTTGGTTTTGTTCCGCGCGTCAGATTTCTCAAGTTACCTATTCCATCCGCTCGCAATGTCGAAGCGGTTCTTCTCCTCTTCAAGAAGAAAAAAGAACTGCTATTGCATACCATCGAGATTTAGCCCTTTTGCCCGGGTATAGGCGGTATGACATAGTGGTTTCTTTTTAAAACGCCCGGGCATCACGAGTGCCTCACGTGTTGTACCGGTATCCCATTGCGTCAGGGGTTACTTCGACAACTATGCAGCACTGTACGGTACAGTACACCGCTGTACGACCGGCCTCATGTCCATAATACAGCGCAGTACTTGTGTTGCGCTGTAAGCTGTTCAGCATGCTTAGAAAGCAAAGCACATTAGTACCGGCTGCAGCGACCTGTTTTCCCTTTTCCCCCTTTTGGTGCGGCTATTGGTCGGGTAAGCTGTGCTCCTTTGGGACCGGTGTCGTAGGAGTGGGGGAGAGTAATATCGTGCCAAAAGACCCCGCGGTACCCATCCGCGATGGCATGATCCGGGGGCTTGGGATAGCGCCGGCTGCAGTGGTGCCAGTGTCTTTAGGAAAGGCCGCTCGAGTAGCTGGGGGCGAGATCGGGTTTGGTATGGAACATTGCTATTATGATATCATATTGTTCACCTGGTGCTGCAGTCATGCTCGGGGAGTGCTGGTCACGTGATCTGGTGCTTGTTTCCTAATCACCTTATCATGCTGTCTCCGACTGCAGTATTTTACTATCGCAGGAACCCTAGAGCGTGTCAATGACCTGTGTGGGGGGGGGGGGTTGGACGGGGCACCTGGCTGTTCATAAGGCTGTTCAGTGATAGCTTGATGGTGCAGCGGTTGGGGGTTTGCGTACGATAGCTGATTTTAGGCGGGGTTGATGGCCTAGTTTGTTTGTTGATTGAAAGGCGGCAGGAGGTGATGGCCGAGTTCCCACGATTGAGACGGGTAGCCACCCGGGCGCTAGGGCCGGACAGCCCCAGGGAAAAGGACTGTGAATAGGAACGGAGGACTAGGGGTCTTAGAGAAGATGTGGAAGATCGGGGAATTGGATAAATCTAGGGAGTTTCTTGAGTCCCAAACAGGACGGCACGTGACCAAGCACTATAAAAATTTAATGATAATATTACCACATTATTTGGCGAGGGCCGGCAGGCGCTAGTATGTTGAAATAAAGTACCACAGTATTGCGCAATGGTTTCAACACCTAAGACATATCAAAGAAGTGGTTTACTAATCTCTATCTACAAATTCAGTCTCATCTCCATCCTCATTCTGAGGAAGCGGATGTTCTAAATGTTCATCTGAAGGAGTTTCTTCATCACCAGGATCCCCGGGAGACCCCCAATCCTCAATTTCAGTACTCTGTGCCCCATCCTGTAGTCTCCAATTACCAATCACAAGCTTTTGAGGTAAAATACCCTTGATGGATAGCTCAGAATCGCATGAGCCATCGATGGGTAGTGCAAGGCTGACTTTCCAAAATGAAGTAACAATTACTTCCCTCCAGGTTGTGCAAAATGTATGCCATGCTTCAGCTAAACACTTCTGAATTAAAACCCGCCTCTCTTCCATTGCACTTGCTTTTCCACTCTCATGTAAATCCTCTCCAGTCCTTTGCTCATAGAGTTCCATAGTATCTTCTACTAGCACACGTAGGATATCCTTAAGTGGCTTGTTGATAGCAATATCAAGAGGTTGCATAAGGCCAGTACATCCAGCAGGAATCATTGCCAGAACAATATCATGTGAGCGTAAAGTATCAAGTACAGCATCTGTTTTATGAAACTTCGCCATGTCAAGGGCTAGTAGTCGAGGGCGTCTAACGGGAAGGCATGGTACCAGCATATCTGTAATCCAATTGACTAGAATACTTTCGTTGGCATAGGTATTCGGATTAAACATAACACTGACATGAGAATTGTATCGAGCAACCTCTGCTGCACGTCATCGTATATTGTGCGGTCGAGTAAGTACCTCAGCACCTTTGAATAAAAGTAGTAGTTTTATCCACATTGCATCATCTGCAAATATACACAGGATAATCATGGCCTGGCACTTATCCCAGCCACTCTTAGTACTAGGTACTTGAACAGTATGACTTCCAGTATCAGCATAGGTTTGCCTCTCGAGGAATTCGAAGAGAACAGGAGTCTCATCCATATTGCAAATTGCACTTAGGAGATAGCGGCCAACTACTAAGGGTTCATCTTTTTTTGCAATTTGTATTTGGGCATTACGTCTCACAAATCGCACACAGTTGAGACAAGTATTAAGATAGTCGGCAGGAAGCTTTTGAGATTTATTGGTAGGAAATTGTAGAGTGATGCTGTGCCGCGATAAAAACCCAAAAAACCACCCATTGGAGAAGACAAAGTCACTAATATCCCTCGTTGGATAGCAGAATTTAAAACATTTCCCTGCAGTACGGCGAAGCCACCCCCACCGAACAGCCTTTGCTTCATCCTGCCACTCTCTATAAGCTTTATGAAGCATCTCCTCCAACTCCGGCCACCAGCACTGCCTTGCGCCTCCATTGGACTGAGATCCTTTAAACCCATTCACAATTGCCTCCATAGTAGCTGGCTTTTTCCATCCTTGCAAGGTGGAGCGAGGGACAAGATAGTGAGCAGAAACCTCAATCTCAGTAGGTAGATGAAAAGTTGTAGGGCCCATCCAGATTTGAGAGTGCTGGGAATAGGAAAGAACTTGGAGTTTAAACTCTCGGGTATATGTCCTGTGAACTTCTTTTTGTGCCTTAAGGACTTTCCTGGATTTAATCATTACTGACTCTGAAGTGTGACCGGGCCGTTTGATTGATCTCCGCATCTTTTGTGATACTGGAGGTTGACGAAGCTCTCCCAGAATCGGAACTATTGGAGCAGAGGATTGAATGGAGGCTTGTTCCATTTCTGATATATGGGGCAAATCGATGAATGGCTATACTTTCCCTGTGTAGTACCACATATGGTACCCTCTTGTACTTGAGAAGAAAATTTCCTGAGTCATTCAACGTTGAAAATATCCTCTGTTGTTTTATTAATCATTGTCTTAGGTTCCAATCTACGGTTTCACCTCAGCTGTCTCTTTAATCTGACGTACTAGCGCCTGCCCGCCCTCGCCAAATAATGCGGTATTATAATGTGATTACGTTTATCATACGACCGTTGTTACGCACCGGGTGTATCTGCAAACCATTACTAATGTAGCTCTTTTTGTCTAGAATTCAAAAGGCTTCCTTCACATTTGCACCAGCACTTGAGCACCGTACTAGGACTTCCAGCCTTCTCATATGGTACTTCCAATGAGCTCCCCACTTCTACCCCTAATAACCCTGAGAAAGTTACCTGACCTCGGCAATTAGGGCCGAGTCTGTACCCGTCATACTTGCAACAGTTCCATTCGCCTGCCCCTGGTACATTTGACCCGTCCCACGATATCAACTCTCATCGTTTTACGGGGAAACCCTATGACACGCTGCCGGTAACAGTACTCGGGTACCGTGTTCTGACCCACCGAGAAATGTTTTGGAGATATCGTAAAGGGGAGGGAAAAAAATGCCACTATCACAAGTATCACTTTTTGGCGCATAGGTACCGGTATACCGGTACCGGCCCAAACTCTCCAAATAGAGCCATAGCCCGTCCCATATTATAGTGGGGAAAAGCCTCCCAACACTTCCCACTAGCTGGCCCCACCAGGAGAATATGGCCCGCCTATCTTCTTGGTCTTTTTGTGCCTGGTGGGAAAAAGCATTGACGGATTTGCAAATTCTTAAGGCGCTCGAGTACGAGTACAGTACGTTGCTCGAGATACCTGGGCGCCTTGGCCGAGATGGCTAATTTGGCTGGTAGGGTTTCGCCTGCTCCTGGTGCTTGCGCCGTGAAATAAGTTTTCCTTGTAATCTGTCTCGGATTTGCCTGAAAGTGCCCTTCCCTTCACATTTTATGGCCTGTTTTGGGCTCTTTTTGACAGGATTGGATGTTCTACCTCAGCACCTACTTTATTTCAACGTACCGTACAATACAAGACAACGCAAGCTGCAGGCGATTATTGCCAAACAATGCGGCTGGCAGTGTGTGCGGGAGTAGTCTACGGTACTGTACTTTTCTCATGTCTCTGAGCCAAGAGCCGAGTCCGTCTGCCACTTTGTGGTTGTGACCAAGGGTGCCAATTCTTGGCGCGGAGACACCTGTATGTACTAGTACTGTACTTGTATCAATCCATGCCAACATGCCCGACCACCGGTAATGTGCGAGTGCTCGAATAGTGGGATTATGGAGTACGATTGAAGTTCAGAGTTTTATATTCCCCCCTTTGTTCCTTAGTGCATACCCCTTCTTCCCCCTGATCATCATGACAGAGTACTGTACCCCGATTAATTCCGGGAACTTTGCGACCGTAAATTATCCTTCCGATCAAGCTCCCCTATTCGCATCTTTTTAGAGGGTTCATTTTGCTTTTTTTCCCCCGAGGATTCCAACAAGGTTCTCAGCGACGGGTTGCAGGTCACACGGAATGGCGGGTTCGGCTTGGACGATCGGGCTCGTATCGGATTTGGCTTGGCTGATGCGTATTTGGTCCTAGCTGAACCCTTGTGCATTCGCGTGGGACCAATCATTGTCGAAGGTCGGCATGCCGAGCCTTCGCCCTCTTTTTTAGGCTGCCAAGGATTTTTGAAGCGTGGTCCTGTGGGCCCGGTTTATGCGCTGTCCTTCTGTTCCGTTGGTACGGGTTGTTCATGAGCGGGGCTTATATTTGGATCCCTTGGCGGCCTCGGCATCGTGGTTGCGGTCGCGGTTTGTGATACGACCACGCGGGTTTGCTATGGTAGAGATAAATTGAAAGGAAAATAACTGGAAATAGGGTGCGGGAAGGAAATTTAAAGGAGTCCTGAAACATATTGTGGGTCCGTCGGGAGTTTCTCAGTAGACTCTGCACTACCGCGTAGGAAATGGCCGAATGCTCACCCTTTTCCCGCCATTTTCTTGGCAAAGGTCAAGCTAGATTTCGCGACGCCTAGCGGCCTGTATACCGAAATACTGCGGTCCCGGTCGGAACGTGGGCGCGTCTTGAGCGTTCGGGATTCACTCTTTAGGGAGGAGGGGTTTCGATTGGCCTGGCTGGACGGTGGCTTTCCCGGGTATATTGGAGGGTAGGTTGTGCGGTACTGGGCCCATCCCAGATCCACCCACTCTGAGCAATTGAGACGGTGGATGATCAACATGCAGTTCTGCTGTGTTGCGGTGGCATCCTCGACTTAGCCATGCCTGTGCGTGCATGCCTGGCTAAAAGTTTATTCCTACCTCTTTCTCTGCCCTTTCAGACTCATGCAGCCTGTAACTCGCGCAGGCCATTTTATCCTTTTCTGCACATCTTATGACTTCAACCGGTGACATTGGATCGTGGCCTCCGAAATTAATAGGATTGGTTGAAAAGCGGTCTCGTGTCGATCAATCTGATTGAGTGGTATTGGTGTATTTCCCCAGTGTGCCTGTGCAGTGTATCTTTGACCGTGGAGATACCTCATGAGCTCTCACTCGCCAAACCATTTCGTAGTGTTGGAAATCTTCAAGGTCACAATCAGACATTCGTGACTGGCATTAGTTTGATAAGTTTCATCCGGATTACCGCGGTATGCAGTTTTTCTCACATGTCCGGACAACGCGCCGGGTCTTTTGATTGACTTTAATTGAACAGCAAACGTACCGGTTGCCGCTCATCCATCGACTTTCTAGGAGGAAAAGAGTGCCATCGGGGGTCGTTTGGCCTGCCATCGCCTTTCCCCTCTCTCTTTGGTGGAGGTGAGCATCGTATAAAACTGGATCTCCCGAGTGACTGAATCTGAGCCAGCTAGCTTCCTCGAGTGATACTAGTGTTGTCAAATCGTTTACCTGATGCACTGTGTTTGCTTCCCTGATCTGTAGCTGGGGCGGTCTACCTGACCTCAAGCTGTTAAGCGTGATGTCGCTACATGCTGGACAAAAACAGTCAGGGGTAGGTATTCGGTATATGTAGTCATCTTTCGATCGCTTTTGGGCGGACCTGGCGACCTGGCGATGGTCCATTAGGGATCCTGGGCGAGTGAGATGTTGTGAGTGATTGGCAGCATCCCCGGATTCAACGTTATCGGGGGTGGTGAAGTGATTAAGTATTGTCAGGGAGGGCTTCCCTTTTTGGTCAAACCCGTTGGTTATAGTCGTAGCGGCTTTATGGGGGTCGCTTATAGGTGAGCGGGCATAAAATAGGAACTACCGTACTTAGGCTAACGATTTACGAATCACGTGGGCGTCTGGGTCGCCGTCAGGTCAATGGCGACTGCTATTTTCTTATAGATTTACCACCGGCCAGGCGAGGGGACCCCTATATCGAGTGCGGTACTGATAAGAAAGTTCGGCAGTTCCTCTATATTTCTCCCGGAGGGGGAATAAGGGGAGTCACGTTTTTTCGGAATACTAGAGCTTTCTCTCGATAGGTTTGCTCGCCCCTGCTAATTTTTGGCGGAACTGGTTGTGTTAGAAAGCCCCTACTAATGTATTCGTGTTCTATCGGGCTTTTTCTTGCACCTTCCCTTATTACCTCTTGAGCGGGCAATCATAAAGAACCAGAAAAGAGCACGGACGTTTCTGCGACTGCTAAGGATATGTGTGCAACATCAAAATACGAGTGACTTTGGCGGACGGCAATGGGTCTCATGACGAGTGAATTCCTGCTCGAGTACTGAAAAGTACTCGGACAGCGTGCCTTTATGCATATGCGTGATAAGTACACGTGCCGCACTTGGATTTCGAGAGATTTCTGCTGCCTCATGCCAATAAGCAACTTATTGGACTTATGGATGGTCTAAGCCTTGCTGGAAACTGGCGGGTGACGTTGGGCAACATTCTTGACGGGATTGCTAAGTTGTGTTACCTGAGATTGGCATGCGAGCAAGTTCGATACTCCTCTAACTGCTCTGATATTCCTTCTGCAGGTGCTTGGTTAGAGAGCTGTCGAGGTTTCACAAGTGCAAAAAATTGCCGATCCTTTGCATTGACTTGTATGAGGTGTATGCTGGTGTGCTCGCTCGGTCGGACTATAGCATTTTGAGATAGCCCTGCGTTTGCGGTTGATCAACGTCTTGCATCAACGGCGCTGTAATCAACCAGTGAGTGTAATCTCTGTTGCAACTCTTCTCAAGTGAGAAATGAAAAAAAGGAAAAAAAGGAGTCAAGACAAAACGTGCGAAAAAGAAGTCCCCTAACATTGTGGGAGTAATTTTTTGGAGCCTGGGATAGAGTATTGCTTCTTGAAGATCTGGAAGATGAAGGAAGTTGTGACACGCATTCCATCCCGTTGGTAAGTTGATATGGAGTTAGATGTGGAGTACTCTAGTAGGATCATATTTCATTGCAGGCAACTCGCCTGATTAGCTAGATTCAACCGTGTTAGCAACCAAGATCATTGGTATGATAGTCGCCAAGATTATCTTTGCTTTGTAGGGTTCGGGCTCGCAGGTTCTTTTAGTGATAACATTATAATAGGGAGTAATTGCACTTTGAGGCAAACACCCTTTGCTTCCAATTCATGTTCAGGGAATGGCATCGATAGCGAGCGCTGCCCAAGGAGAGCTCGCATGCGACTTTTTGAACCACTTGCTGCATACCTTTGTCCTGGGATTGCACGAAGTGCATCTGGTACTGTATAATTTCATGAGTCGGGTTGGAGGAGGGCAGGAGGATACTACGGCAACCGAACCAACAGGAGGGCCCAGGGGCCACCAACCAGTCATAGTTCAAACCGATAGAGAGCAGCGATTGGGCGTATTTGTTAAGGGATACTCGCCCCTACCCGACTACATTGCCTATATTGCCGATCGGGATGGGCGCATATATACGGCAGCGCTTTGGATCCGTCGTATCCCCGGGATGCATTTTCGGTCATCTGGCTGGGAATAACTCTATGACAGTTGGTTTGTTATCGCTTACGTGCTCCTACCTAAACATGAACTCCCTATTTCGACTTTGCGGTCTATAGAAACTCTGGGAGCACCTAAAGCTACGGCCAGTGATTATGGTATTAGCGGATGGATGGAGTAACGGCACAGCAGCGCAAATGGCGTTGATCCTAGTATCTTTGCCAGGGAGGGGTAAATTCACCTGGTCCTACGCTGCGGATGCACCCCCCTATCGTGAGCACCCCCTATGCTCGGCTCCGGAAAACTGGCAATCGAGAGTAAGTTTTGACGAACGTATTCCCTGTGAGATGGTTACGGCTGAAGATTTCCTCGTCAAAGTAAATACTTACTTTATCGAGATCTATCCAGTTACCGGGAATATATCTGAGGTATAATAATTCCTAGCGCTCACGCAGAGGAACCGCCACGTCCCGTAGGAACAAAGCTGATCATGTTTAATCACTCGGCCAACGGGCTTTCTAGCACTTCCATGTTCTTATCCGGCAGGTATGCGCTGGCACAGAGGCCTACCCGTGCCTGGAGTCAGAAGCATAGGGCTTAAATGACCAACTTTTGTCAGCTGACACCGCTGGGATATCTCTGCGGTAGTTGTCCAGAGTGTTTTTCATTAGCTAATGCATCCGTTTTGGCACACAGAGACATGAGAAAAATCCTGAAGTGATTGGTGAAGGGCTTTTAGCTTGGGCACATGCACACTTGACTTGCTATAATAAATGGGTGAGGTCTTGGGCTGGGGTATGGCCGGGCATGGCTAGGGGGGTTTTCGGAGTCTGTGGTTAAGTTACCCCGGGTTCCGATGTTCGGGCCCTGACCCCCAACTCGGCCAAATGAAACACGGAGCCGGGGTTTTGATGTTGGAATCACAATGGCTGAAAGTACGTAGGTACCCGTATGATACCGCTCTTGGAGGTCAGAAGTGTAAACGCTCAAAAGTTTATGTGCTCTAGTGGATATCTGCTGCGCGACTCCAGCTGGGCGAAGTAGGAATCTCATGGGAGATTTTTCTGGGCTAGTGGTAGGGCGAAGGTAATCTCGGAGATAATCCTCAACCGTTAAAACTTTAGGTCCTTATTGGCTTTCCAGCGGATCTGGAACAGCGTGATGGCTCCAGCCTTCCCGTTCCACAGGAAAGTTTTTTCGAATACGCAGCCAACTCGCTGTTCGTTTGTTAGTCGGCATAGTACCGCTTCATGATTGTGGGGCAAAATAGCCCAACGTACGGCAGAGGAGCTATAAATCTGTGATAATTCTTGGCGTGAGGTTGGATCAGGTGTTCGCGCCTGGGATCTGGAGTGAGCCGAGGATCACCTATAGCTTGCGGGCAAGTCCGTTGATCAGCGATGCCAAAGATGTAACGAACAAGGTTGAAAAATGACTCGCTACCACCTGACTTGGTCTAGATGAATTTCTATCCGACCGCTTGACAATAACTGCATGTCTCTAGGGAAGTCTTGCAGAAGTGATAACTCATGAGAAGTCACTCGTCTTGGCAATATGCAGATTTACTGCAGTTGGTGTTTTTCAATAGCTGTTCCGGTGCATCTAAGAGGATAAAATACAAGAAAGAATGGTGGGGAAGCTGTGGGAAAAAGGGAATCAATATGCGAATGTTGACCACATGGTAGAGCCCGCATAGGTGTTGGTCGAGAGAAAACCCAACTAGTGTAGGCTTCCGGCGAAGCGAGGTTTAGTTTCAGGGAGTTCGAAAATAGGGTAGGTAGGTCGAGTGGAATGGGTTGTCCGATTCTGGGCCTAGCCACTGACAATTCAACTCGATTGTGTAATATGCAAAAGAAGTGGGGGTGAACAATATCAATGCAGGTGGCGTCATCATGGTACTGGTATTATCATTTCCATAGTCCAGCGCAGCAAATTCACGCAAGGTTTGGATTGTCGGCCAATCGTCGCACCTACGATTCATGAAAGGGTAGCCCTAAATGTGTAACTCTTCCAGAAAATAGGTGAATTGGTTGGGAGTAAATTGGATTATCATACGGCAGGCCCGGGTGGGGTGAAACCCTTGTTCATATTGGGTTAGAGAAAAGGCATCAGCACCGGCCATCGAATTCGAGTGTTATAGAAACGACACAGGCCACTCAAACAGAGTTTTGATGACATACAGAAACCACACTCGCATGATGTGCAGCCCCACCAGCAATCCAATAAACCACTCCTCTGCTGGAAGGCGCAAAAAGGGTTGGGAAACAAAATGAGTAAACAATCACACCGACTGTAGCACCACTCATTCGTCGACCGTCGGGGAAGTGGGAGAATTGGGAGAAGTGGGTAGCGTAGGAGCAATATTAGCCACATAAGGGGCCGAATATGAACAGCCAATGAAGAATCATATCCTCCCTTTCGAATCGAATTTTCAAGGGATAGCCACATGATGGGTTTTGTGTAATGCAGCGGGTACCCGCATGAGGGGGTACGAAAATATAGGTTGGAGGTTGGAGGCCAAGGGGGAGGGGAAAAGTGAGCTGCTTGGAGAATGTATTTGCCGAAGATGAGACGGTCGTTGTTGGATCGACGAACTGAAGTTCTTGTCGTGCACGAGTTGGTCGATAGTGGGGGGTTTGTGCCCTTTTTTTTTTTTTTTTTTTTTTTTTTGCGTGGGCGACCGAGGGGGGGATGTATGATACCGTAGGGCGTAGTGTTCTTTGGTAGGTATGATACAGTACTGCGAAGACGAGTGATGAGGGATTGAGTTGGGCGATAACAGTAATGCTAGGGACACCGTTCAGCGCTTGATATATTCACGGTTTGGGTATATATGTGTATGATAGTAGATTTGTTAGGACACGAACTTTTCAGCACGATACTGCACATTGCGGTATCATAGGATTTGTTTGAGGAGGGTTATCCTAATTGCTAGGCAGAGACTGGAAATCTGTGACCCGCCTAACCCAACAAAGAAAATTCCAAGCCAACGCAGCTTGCGAGAGCAGCGAGCAACCGGCATCTCGATGCAGGGTTGATTTCGGCGCGGCATCGACACAATGAAGAAGGGTTTGAGTTTTTTTTTTTTGAATAGAGAAAAAAAAAAGTGGTGAAAATGGGGTTAAAGAGGAAGGAGGAAAGGTATAGAAAAGATAATTAAAAATATGAATAAATAAATAAAAAATAATTTAAGAGATTTTCAGCCCTTGGTCCGACAACCGAGTGATGGTGCACCAGTCATCCAAATAATCGTCACCTCCTTTCCCCTTCTTCTAGTTCTTCCCTTTCCTCTACCACCCCTCTAATATAATACTGTACATTTCTCCTCTTCTCTGTTCTGCTCTCCCGCTCTCCCCTCATCTTTCTCTCCTCCTCTGCTATAAGTTGGTTTTGTTGTTGTCGCTGTAACTGCGTCAGCAGCAATAATCGGGAGTCGGGAGTAGCGGCAACAGCAGGAGAAGATACAAAAGGCAATTGACCCACTGATCTCGAGCGAATTCGGTAAGAAGGGCGAGGTGTTAAGTTAGATTCCTTCTTTCCTTCCTTCCTTCCTTCGTTCCTTATTAACTCTGCCTTGTCAGTCGTCACCAACAGTAGCCGGTCAGTCAGTCTGACTGTCAGACGTGTGGGGAAGGAGAGACAATCGCTCAGAAGACTTTCTAGGGCATCGGGTCGCCTTTTAACCCGTTTGAGCCTCCCACTCGGCTATCGACCAACTTCTTCCCTTTTAACTTTTTCTTTGCATCTTTTTTTTTTTTTTTTACAATTTCTACATCACATCACAACACCCCCCCACCAATTTCTTTTATAGTTCAACTTTACTTAACCCCATTCCTTCCCTTCTTACCACACCGCCCCTCCACTCCGCATCTTCCCGATAGCATAGCTGTTGCCGTGAAAATACCCTTTGTTCGAATCCTCTACCTACATTTGTAGATAGAACTACAATTTGGGTCCAGGAGAAAAACAATTGGAAAGAGGAGAGAAAAAAGAGATTTCTTTTGAAAACATAATCTTTTTTTTTTTTTTTGCCCCGCTTTTAACTTATTTTTTTCTTCGGTTTTTTTCCCCTATTGGGTGCTCACGCGACACCTACCAGTATTTCATCATGGTGAAGCCGGATCCCGACTCACTAGGCGAGACAGCTGCCTCAACAACGGCTACAACGACGACAGCGACGACTACGCCGGCAACAGCAGCAACGGCAACACCAACGGCAACACCAACGGCAACACCAACAGGACAGCAATCTCCAGCGGTACCTCCAGCTCCAAGTGGTAACATAGCATCGTCAAAGGACCCGGGTCGACCCAGGAGGAAGAAGGCGAGGAGAGCTTGCTTCGCTTGTCAGCGCGCCCACTTGACCTGCGGTAAATTTAACCAATCCCTTCCCTCCCCTCCTTTCGCCTCACCCCGCATATTTGCGTTTGACATGTGACTAAAGGATCCTTTTGTTGTAACGGATTTTGTGGGTTTTAGGTGACGAGCGTCCATGTCAGAGGTGTATTAAGAGGGGTCTTCAGAACGCTTGCCACGACGGCGTCCGCAAGAAGGCAAAGTACCTACACGACGCACCCATTGATGATGTATCCGAGTTCCCCGGGGGTTTCGCTACCTACCCGACGCATCGCGTTCCTGGGAACATAAACACGGATATGTTGCCACCAGATGGGACCATCAATCCAGGGTCGATTCAGTCTCCGGGGTTGCAGGAATCGTCGCCGACGAAGGGGTCTGCTGGTGGTGGGAATACCGGTGACGGTGGGAATGGCGGGGGAACCGGGGGGAGTGGGAATGGTGGAGGGCGTGGTGCCGGTGGTGGGAACTTTCCCGGAACTCCCCTATTCGACCCGAGTGATCCTGCCTTCTTCAATTTCGACATTGCGAGCTTGAACTTCGGCAGTCAGTACGGTGCCCTTGAATTCGGCGTCCTCGGCCGGATGAGCGGGCAAGCTGCCGACGCTGATGACGGGAGCGTAGGCAGCTACGCATACTCACCGAGCATGGGGACCGGCGAAGGGTATGGAGGTTTCTCGGCTCCGCAAGATGACCCGCCGCACTATCGCGATAGCTGGGGCAGCGGTCATGGGGGGCGGAATTCCGGGGCGGGTCACAGTGTCGGGTTTGCGGGGACCTACATGATTGAAGCCGGGCCGGGGAGTCTCACCAGCCCATCCCCACCGGTGGAGTCCCCGCGACAGAATTACATTCAAAATACCGCGCAGACAACAGCTGGCTCATCGAGTTACGATACAACGGCGACTAGTGGTCCTATGAGTTCTCCATCGTTCTACCAATCGGGTGGGCACCATCGCCCTTCCACCCTCCAGCAGGTGCAATCTGCATCCACAGCCCAACAGCAGCAACAGCAACAAGTCCCACAAGTCCAAGCCCCCATGCGCCGTCGCAGACTCCCGGAGGACCCCAGCCAGATCTACAGCTCCATCACAACACCATACCCATACACACTCCACTATCACCGCCTCTTCCACATGCTCGAAACCCGTTTCCCCAAACCTCTCCTTCTACGCATCGCTCGGGCAATGGCCTCGTTTCGCCCTTCCTTCATCGCCTGCACACAGACGCTCAAAGCCGACGACCTCCTCTTCATGGAAAAGTGCTTCCAGCGAACACTCTGGGAATATGAACGCTTCATACAAAACTGTGGCACACCAACTCTCGTCTGCCGACGCACAGGGGAGGTAGTCGGCGTCGGCAAGGAATTCTGCATGCTTACGGGCTGGGAGAAGCAAGTTCTCCTCGGCGAAAAGGCTAACCGAAACACGAATGTGCCCGTCAACGGTGAAGTCGTTAACTTTCCGCCGCCGTCTGTCGACGAGTATGGTCATGGTGGCGTTGGTGTCGCTGCCAGCGGTGGCGGTGGGGGAGTTAGCGGCGGCCTTGGGGGAGTGAAGAAACCCGTATTCCTGGCCGAGCTCCTCGACGACGAGAGTGTTGTTGAGTTTTATGAGCAGTTTGCCCGATTGGCCTTTGGCGACTCGCGTGGGGCTGTCATGACAACTTGTAAAGTGCTCAAGTATCGCGCTGAGAAGGACGACAGTAAGAAGGATGGCGTGAGGGAGGCCCGTGGCATGGATGGCCTCGGGGCGAAGGACGGGAAGGTTGAGTGTGCTTTTTGTTGGACCATTAAGAGAGATGTCTTTGATATTCCGATGTTGATTGTTGCGAATGTGAGTTTCCTTCTACTTCCCTTTCTCGTTTTCTTCGTGGGATGGGTGGGGGCTAAGGGTGTATAGTTCCTACCGATTCTTCCGAGACCGGCGCCTGAGGGGGGGAAGTAATTTTGTTTTCTTACTTTTCCTTTCTCTTTTCCTTCTCTTTTTGATGGAGCCGGGTGTGGTAGTGCTGTGTGTACGATTCTGTGTGTTTTTGTTTTACCGCTCTGATTGTGTACGCTTCGTCAGCTACCTATTTGTTTTATTCCCAGAAGTGGCAGGATGGAATGGGAGCAGTACACGTTTTGTATTTCTCCCCTCCCACCCCCTTCGACTATCGCTTTATTTTCAATTTTGGCTTTTCATCCCTTGTACTTGGACTACAGTGCGCAGCTATAGACTCCTGAGAATCTTTTTCCTTTTCACTCTCTCGTTTTATAACATTTTGGTCTTTGTGGTTAGTTAGTTAAGGTTAACTTCAATTTCTGGTTCGCGACTTGGGTCGTGGAAATGGTATAGCACTCAGTGTTTGGATGAGCGAGCGGCCTCATTCTACTTGCCCGCCCGCCCGCCCGCTTGCCGTGGCAATATACCGGTACCGTACTCTCTGCATTCGCATGTGCTGCACCGTATGCCACTCACTACGTATATGGCCACCCAAATTTTCTTCTTTTTTTTTTTTGTTTTGCTGCACCTTGCTTCATTTCCTCCTCCTACGCTCGTCCGGCGAATTTATCTCAGCTGCCAATCCGTGATGCCTTTTTAAACCCTGTGTTACTGTACGTACAAATACTCGTACATTACCCGGGTACAGTACACCAGTCCATGTGAGGGAAAAATGACATTACAAGCTCTGGTAGCTCAGGGGTTAGAGCATGCGATTGCAGATCGCAGGGTCGATCGTTCGAATCGGTCTCAGAGCTGTTTTCTTTCTCTTTTTTTTTTCTTCCTCATCCTTTGCCACCTCCCGTCTTCGTACTGTACCGATACTCCGTTTATTGCGCAGCACGTTACCGGTAAATTTAATGCGTGTGCTGGCTGTGAGGTGCCAGGGACTACGGTATTGCCAGGGTCGGCCTTCAGAGGATTGGAGAAGTGGGGGGTTGGGTGCCGGGTGTTGTCTGGGCGGGGTACTGTGCGGTGCACGGCGCTTCAAAACAATACAAGTACCGGTAACTCAATCGGGCTGGCGGAGTGTACGGTATCATATTTGTGACCGGATGGGAGCTCTTGATCGGGATACTGGTATATAGACTAGGGTACTTGTGGACATATTCCTCGTGGAGCTTCTGATACGGTAATGTCTGCAGTGATGGTGTCGGGCTTTGCTGGGTTAGACTACGGTATTTGGACTCGCGTCTGGCGATAAGTTGCATCCGAAAGCACCGCTTCGTTACGTAACCACCCTATCGGCGGGAAAATAAAAGGGGGACTTTGCCTGGTTTTCGGGATAACCGGTACAGTACAGTAGTTCATAGACCAAGTACGATAATATCATACCTCGGCCTCTATCCATCCATTCCATCCATCCGAGTTCGAAACGGGAGGAAATGGGCACAGTACTATGTACAGTACAGTACAGTACTCGTACAGTAAAAGACCGTTGGATTTCTCTGGGGAAGGGGAGGAAGTAGAGAAGGAGAGAAGTGTCACGCCTAGTCTATATCGCACTGTACTGTACTGTACAGTACTCGTGCGTGCGATTCCAACCATTAGATTACAATAATAATTCGCATGGAGTAGTCTGCCGGTAAGGTAATCGGTGATCCGAACATTCTAAGAGTTATGGTATAATATCAGAGATCCCGTATCATACAATACAATAATAGTTATAAGTATTTCGTTCTGATGGGTTGGGGTTGGGGGGGTTGTGCATGACAGGCTAAGGGGCGGTTTAGTGAAATACCTTAACGTGCCGACACTATCACCGTTATACAGTGTATAGTGACTCAGCACGTTGGTGAATACCTTCGGCGCGACTACATACTAGTAGTACCGGTACTGCTCCACCCCTAGGATAACGATTGACCGGCTAACCTGTGAGCACTCGGTGGGTTTGGGTAGAAACGAGATTCTTTAGAACGTGCCTGGCTAGATAAAAAAAAAAAAGA
Source organism: Tuber melanosporum (assembly GCF_000151645.1). Lineage (NCBI taxonomy): Eukaryota > Fungi > Ascomycota > Pezizomycetes > Pezizales > Tuberaceae > Tuber > Tuber melanosporum. Next base: position 124,668 of record NW_003298760.1, read on the forward strand.
CTCACATTCCCTTTAATATCACGATGTGATAATACTCTACTACCGCTTACTTGATTACCCCCCTTCCACCTCTCTTTGCTGGCGCGTGATTGGAGTGGTGCTTTTTGGGATCTTGCGAGTAGTGGTGTGTTCGAGTATATACCGTGGGGTTGATTGAATGTTTTGTTTGTGGGTATTATACGGGTGGGAGGTTCTATAGTTTTTTAGCCATTTAGAGGGGCTGGAGTGGAGTGGAGTTTGAATCGTGATGTAGACACGGGCTTCTAGTGTGGTTGCGCATGGTGGGGTTTGTTGAATATATATGATAATATGCAATATTATGATTATGATACCCTTTATACTTTGAAGCGCTGGGTAAAGAGAAAAAGAAACTTATGATATAAGAAACATTAACTACAATCTACGAGTACCCGTCTCACCCCCAACAGTAGCAAACCTACTCCTAGCCCTAATATCTTTCCCCCAGACAAAAAAGCAAAACATAGTCGGCGCCATCGCCAGGCTCAAGAACCCGAGAAGACTACTGGCCCACTGGTACCCTAGGCGTTTATACATCTCTGTACTAAAGAGCGGGAAACCGGCGGCGAATGCGCTCCGAGCAAAGGAATTAGCGGCGAGGGCGCTGGCAGCGTATACGGGGTATGCTTCTACAGTAAAGGTAAATATCCCGGAGAACACAAGCAACGTTCCCATGCCGAAGAACGTTGATCCGATGATCGGCAGGATCCAGTGCACGTGTAGGAGTGTGGTCCAAGCGAACCAGAAGAGTCCGATGGGGACCAGCACGCCACCGGCGATGGCGGGGGGAAGACGGAACTCTGGTTGAGATATTTGGTTGTGCTTGTGCACTAGGTGGGTGTAGTTTTTTTGCCAGATCGGGTCGGTTAATGTGGCCAGGCCCATACCGATTATCAGTCCGATGAATGTCAGGCCGATTTGCTGCAGGGAAAAGTGGTGTACGTTCGCGAAGACTAGGGGGAAGGCTTGGAAAAAGAGGTACAGGGTTCCCAGGAGGAGTGCTGAGAAGATACATAGGAGCAGCAGCATCGGCTCGAATATTAGGAGTTCGAAGGGGCGGGTGCAGGACAACAGAACTGTAGGGGCTATTGAGCGGGATAGCTTCTCAATTGGTGCGCGGTAGCGCGGGTCGCCTGTTGATTTTCGCAATGAGACGGCTCGGTCTCGGAGAAGGACTGGGTGATAGGTTTCTGGGACGAAAGTGTAGAGACTGGCCAACATGAAGACCGACCAGATCATTAGGACCCAGAACGTCCAGCGCCAATTGATGTTCTGGTTGATAAACCCACCGATGAGAGGGCCCACGCCTGGTCCCATCTGAAATCCGTCAGTTTTCCGCCTAATTTAGCGTTGAAATTGATCTCACAAAAGTCGAAGCGGTGTACAACATCATGGGAGCCCCAACTTCCGCATCCTTGAACATGTCCCCCATGGTTCCACCAGCAACAGATAGAAAAGCTGACCCGGCCATACCAGTTAAAAAGCGAAAAACGAGCAGCACGGCGATATGCCGAGCGAGGGCGCAGGGAAGAAGGAGTAGCGTAAACAGCGAAAATGAAACGAGGTAGATCGGCCTCCTACCATAAAACTCCGATAGCGGCCCGAGGAACATCGGCCCGATTCCCAATCCCGCTACATAAAGCGATAATCCACTGACAGCGGCCAATTGAGGAACGGTTAATTCAGCCGTAACCTGGCGATAGGTCGAAGTATACATGGAAGATGTGCACGTCCTACCACATAAATTTAACTCATCAGTTGATCTTCCTCCTCACGGAAAAGGCTGGGAGCGAAAAAAGCAAATAAGAAAAAGCAATCAGAAACTTTTCACTCACACACAGGCACCGCCCAGACTGACGACCCATGCAACGAGCCACCTCCGAGACTTGCTCATGTTCCGTGGATTGAGGGGATCAGCGTCCCCGCCAACCCACCCAACCTCGAATTCCTCACCGCCAGTACTAGATAACACGTTACTATCTATAGCCCGTTCAATGCTTTCACCATGGCCGTATGTCTGCGCCATTAATGGTACCGCTCTAGTTGCCATGATTTCTCGCGGTATGGAGGGAGAAGGGATGGTGGTCCTCTCCGGGACCGTCACCCTTCCTTCCATTGTCGACGTATCGGTACCGTACTCTGACACTCACTCGTCGCAATCTCGTCGCCAAATGCTATCAGAAAAAAAAGGGCGCAAGAATCGGGGGGGGGAGGGGGGAAGGAGGAAAAGCGACATCTTTAAGAGATCCCCACTAGAGATTTAAAGGTGGGGAATGGGGATAGAATTGACTTTCTCTGGGGGGCAATGCACTCGCCTTTTACCGAGAAGCATGCAGCGCAGACAGTACATCGTATCCTCAATCCAAGTCAACGCGATAAGCACTCCTTTGATCGTGGATTTGATTTTTTTCCTCTCAGTTTCCGTTCAACGGGTTCCCTCTTCTTACATGCGCAGTGGCGAAGCCAAGGAATATCGCCGGGTGTCGTACCATACCTCGGTCACTCAGACTGTGGGTGATTATTGTGGAGGATTCTGGGGGCCGAGGAAAGGGGTCCTAGGATGTGATTGCTCACTATGGTATTATTGTAGAAGGAGTCGCTGTTAAAGCTTGGGCTGCTGCTAGAGCCCTCTCGAGGGGTCCCCGACAGGCGGGAAAGCCGTGCACGTTCTGGGGCGGTTTTCCGCTGTCGGACCTCTTGCTCTTTCGCGGCGTCTGCGTTCTTCGGTGGGTTTCCTGTGTTGGATGAGTAACACTAACCCAAGCCTCAGTTGTGACAAAGCAGAAGGAATACCGGTATGCACAGCGCGTTACTAGGAGAGACAACTACAACGTCCCAGCACGATTATCCCCGATCCGAGCTTTTATGGTAGAAGTCCCAATGCCCGCGAATCGTCAATCCATAGTATAAAGGGAGTCAATTATACTGTTGCAGGATCCGGTCGATGCCTTGCTTGTCCCCGTCTATTTATTGGCTCTTTTTTGGCTCTTGCTTTCTCGCCCGAACAAACGGAACGCACAATACTTTCCAGCCTCGCAACCCTCCACAGCATTGCTTTTACGATTGCGTCTGAACCACCACTAGCGCGATCGCCTCCCCAGAACTGCGATTCGGAGAGGAGATGGCGCATACTGCACAGGAGATAGCCCTGGCAACGGAATGCACTACAGTAGTATTACCTACGTAGTAGTAATCACGGGGTGGAAAAGTTTGAAATCACATCGATAGAGTATGAAGTGCGATGAGGGGTTTCGGGGGTGGAAGCGTGAATCTCAGGGTTAAATATAAAGAAAGAGGTACTATATGGTAAAAGCATTGATGCGGAGGTTAGAACGGACGAGTGTGAAAGAGAGAGGGGAGGGGGAATTGGAAGTGGGTATGGTCGTGGGGACTCTGCTTTTGCTAAAACGCCGTATAGTAGCATAGGAAGCCCCTCAAACGTATCGCAAACTTTCCGAGCACTATTGAACCTTTAATTACTATTTTTTCGATTACTTGAGTGAACTATGTCTCAAACCACTAAGGACAGTTATACAGGGCCCCAACCGCTCTCATCACTTCATAGCAACTCACTCGCGATGAGAGTCAGAGAAAAGGTACCAAGCCAACAAACCTTTACAAAGTTTAATCTCACAAAAGTTAAGTCTGTCCTAGCATTTGACAAAAAATAACCCGTCTGTATCTACTCTTACTTCCCTTTAGAAACTCGGACCCCCCTCATCGTCAGCGTCTGAAGGATTATCCAATGAAGATACATCTGTAACTTCCGTAATCGGTGGTAAACCACCTGGACCCCTCGGCATTCCATCATCCGGGTCACTCTGATTCCTGAACGTGCGTAGCTCGAGTCCGTCCATCCACTCGCCTATATCAATCCCTCTTCCCCTTCGCCTCTCTCTCCTGCCAGGCCACTCCGTGAGGTTGCTGCGAGCCCACCTCATAAATCCTCGTCGGATACCACCCCGTCTCGCTGGATACCCCGGCTGATTCTCTCGTGGCCCAGGCAGTGATGAGCCTGGTTCAGAGTCCTCGCTAGTTCGATGTCTCTCGCTATTCCTGACATTCTGGATGTGATTGTAGAGGAGGTAGCAGACCACCAGGATTACTACCACAAGGGATGCCTGGAAGAAGGTTTTGTGGCCTGTGTTAAGTCCCGGGGCTTCGATGTCGTTCCAGCTGGCTTCGGGGCAGCCAGCTCGAGGGGTCTTTGGGAGCCAATTTGCAAATGGTTCTGTGGCTGGACGGGGGGTGATGGTGAATGCCGTGAGACTTGGAGTCGGCCCAGGCGTTGGAGAAGAGGGAGCGAACTCCGTTCGGAGGTTTGAACAGGGGTGTTCTTTCGTATATGAATTTGAATGACACTTGAGCGATATAGTGGACATGGTTGGATAGGGGGTGAGAGAGAGGATGAGTGGAAAGGGTTGAAAGATCCCGGTCAGGGGAGGAGGGAATGGTGGTTCTGTATCTGGGATGGAATTCATTCGAATGTTCGTGGCGGAGGTACGTAACTTACCCTTTGGATCTTGGAGTGGTATGTACCTCTACAGTAGTTTTGGTCCACTGTCCGTTCACAGATGTAGCTTTCCCAGATTCACTTAAACAAATAGTCCTGGGTTACTTTCCAATTTGGGCGTTCGGCTTAAGATGGAACTAAAAATTGAAGCACAAAAACTCTATCCGGATCAACTCGTACGAGACAATTGGGGAGTAAATACCCACAGCCCATGGTTCGTATACCACCACGTGACGGACCCGCCAGTAACACCAAGGCAAGAGACTAGCAACTCAAATGCCCCCACAAACGGGCCAATCCGAACTCGGAGGTAATGATTGATTGCTCGGATTTGTGCGGGGGAGGGGGGTGCGGCGCGGCCCTGGAACGGGTGAAGGGGTATGATAGGTGAAGAGAGGACAAAGCTCGGAATGGCAGCTTTGATGTGGGTCTTGCGCTCAGAGCAGCTGTTGTAACTCGATGAGCCTTTGCCCACAATCTTTGCTCCCCGTCGATCGCCTCCCTCCCTCTATTTTTTTCGTCTAGACAAAAAACTGCGTGACTGCTGAGTTTCTTTTGGCTGATGTCATATCGGGTATTGGTTAGTGTACTTGTGTTTTCCCCATCCATGGCTACCTCATTAGGTTTACTAGATCGCATTGTGCATCAATTTTCAACGTTGCCGAGATCGCAACCGCCCTTAACTTGCCGTAGAGCTGCGCAAACGCGATTATATAACAAAAATGGGACTCCAGGGATCGCAGCACATCGCTCATATGGACTGCTTGCTATAGTCTATGCGGGTACGGGGTTAGCAAGGCTGCTGTTATGATAGCACGGGAACCTTGTCGATCCCGATAAACCGGATAGATCATAGATGGTTTTGCCGAATAGTACGGTACTTGTATGGGTTGCGAGGAAGGGATATGAGGGGATGGTGAAGTTACTCCAAGTCTTAAGCTGGGTGGTGGCAGGAGGTTCCTCTTCGCTGCCTTTCCTCCCCTTCCACGGCTCGACCAAAAGATTGTTCTTAGAAGTTATTCTCGCACGCGATCGAAGCTGGGAATTTCTATTCACTTGCAAGTGCGGTCGATTGAGTATCCATGGGTCCGTGGCCATCCGTAGAGCTTAGCGTCAGGGGGAGGATGTATCCCGGTGGTGCTGGTCTTCCGGCGTAATATCAAGCTTCCGCCTGTTGCCCCGGATGACCTTGAGCAGGAAGGAAGCGGTAATCTTAGGGTGGTGGCTTGGCCTCGTGGATCGACTCAAGCTCTGCAGATGAACACCTGCACCCACCCAAACGAGGCAAAGGAAGGGATTGATTGATTGGGCAGACTGCTCAAGTATAATTTACCGGTACTATCCCGTTGTCTTGGGGTCCCAACGACACTTCCTCGTCTTCAAAGTGCGCGTACAGCGCCATATAACGCTATCTATTATTCGCCCAATAGCGAACTGGCACCGCCTAGGTGGTAGGTGCCCTGATAGTTAGTCTAATTGGTGGGGATGTCCTTTCGACCGACCGGTTTTTTCGGTACTGGCCATGGGAAATGGTCCGTGGACCACTAGAGTTTCCTGGTTGATCCTCCTTGGTGGGGGTGTGCGGGGATCCGGGCATGAGATCTTGGTTTGTTACCGGTAGTCTACTACCGGTAGACTACCCTCTCTATTTCCCCCGCACCGACTTACGACTTATCCCTCCTAAATTATTTGGCTCTCCGGAATTGGAAAGCGGCCAATCAAACTTCGCAACCCGGTCACCAGTTTTTTGGGGGTCAAGTTCATGTCCCGGTGGGGGTGGGTAGGGAAACTGGAGTTTGGGTGGATGTGTGGGGCTTGACGGGAGATTGACCCAGGCGGCATGGCGAGCCTGAGAACATGGGTGTCGGTCAATCTTTGGGGGGGGGATGGGGGACGGATTCCCTCAAATCCTCTGAGACCTCGCACACGAGGGACCTCGGCCAACTTCGGCAAGGGACAAAACGTTGGGCTTTATGGGTAACACCAATTTTGGTCGGGTTGAGTTTGTGCTGGGCTTAAGGATTTTCAACCCGGGTGGACCCTTGCGGGGCTGGGTGCGATGACATACGAGCCGCAGATTTGTGTGGAACGCAATGTCAGAAACGAAGAACACGAGGGTATATTAGCAACAAACGCATGTAACTAATGGTGCATCGCGAATGAAATTTTTAAGGAAAATTTTTTGAGTTAGGAAAGGAGTCACTAATCTAAGATATTAGAAAGATTGCACTAGAACCCGGCGGGGGAATGGGTGTGAAGAGAAATACAGGTGTAGAAATATAGACAAAAATTATAGGCTATGATTAAGGATTAATCGCTACATGAAATAGGGCCAACCACGTTTGTTCGTGATCGCTAGCACTCATTCATGGATGCTTATACTTAGGGTCGTGGGCCAATGGTTTGCCCACTCTCATGGTGACCATCTGAAGGGATAACGAAGATAAGAAAAGTGAAACTGCAAATGGTAGCAGAGGGTAGAGAAAAGAACGTGGGGAAAAGACATCGGTCAACTAGGGAGGCATCATGGGCAGGGGAGAGAAATGTCAAATTTTGGTCGCGAATATCAAGCCTTGCGAATCCTTTTAGAAGGGGGTTCAGGTTGCTCGGAAGGGCCATTTGAGGTGAGGTTGGTTGATATATCGGCCTGGGAATTTAGGAATGAACCTCTCCGTTCGAGTAGCAACTTCACAACTCCCTCGTGCCCTTTCTGGGTAGCCCACGAAAATGGTGTTCTACCATTCTTATCCGCGAGTTCGGGGTTGACATCGCTCCGATCCAATAGTATCTCCACAACTCCCTCATGCCCCTTCTCGGCAGCCCACGAGAGGGGCGTTTGTCCATATTTGGTGTCTACTGCATTCGGGCCAACACCTTCCTGTTCCAATAGCACCTTCACAACTCTTTCATACCCGTTCTCGGCAGCCAGTGAGAGTGGGCTTCGGCCCCAATAATCTGCCACTTCGGGATTGACGTCAGTCCGTTCCAGTAGTATTTTCACAACATCTTCATGCCCGTTGTTGGCAGCCCATGAGACAGGCGTTCGGCCCCAATAGTCAGACTTTTCTGGATCGATGTCGATCCTTTCCAATAGAACCTTGACAACTCCCTTATGTCCATTCATGGCAGCCAATATAAGGGCCGTATTACCTTCGGGGTTCATTGCATTGGGGTCCAATTCCTTGGTTTTCAATAAAGCAATCGTTATATCCACAAGCCCCAGGAATGCTGCGCCGTGAAGCCCTGTGAATCCCTCAGGGCTTCGTTTGCTATACCAGGGTTGCTTTCGCCAGTACCCTGCGTGCAATAAGAGTAGGTTTGATGACAGATGCCTATCGAATCCATCCAGTAGCGTTAGTGCAAGTGATATCATACTTTCGGTGGTTTCCCTTCTAGCGTGTACTCCCCAGTAACAAGATGCATAACCGAGAAAGGGGGTTGTTGGCGGGGCCGAAGGCAGCGCAGGTGAAAGATCCCTGACGCACTGGAAGTTGAGATAGGTCAAGCAAACCTCGGCAATCATAGAGTGCGGACAATGGAACAGGGTGGGGTTATCCGAGAGGTACTCCTGCAGAGTGTAGTGGACAAGGCGGACCGTAGAAGAGGACACCTCAACAGTGAGAAGACCTAGCGAGCATCGTAGGACCATTTCTATGCGAGGAATGTTCTCTGTGTACGGGTCCAGAGACCCTTTCTCTACACCCAGCGCATGGCATAACTCGACGGCATGTAATGGCCGCTCCGAATGCGACACCCACATTAGGGCCTGCATGGCAAGTCTTGATTTACCCCGCGTCTGCGCCTTCATTCGTGCTAAGGTTCCTGTGTACGCATCCCCTAGACTTTCCCCTTTTGTCATAGCATGGAGCATTTTCCTCCTCTGATGGATTGTAATCTCCCCCATAATGGCGTCCATATTGAGGGAAACCAGGATGAATCTATACAGCATTGTTAGTGAGTGGCCCAGGTTTTATTGGGAAAGCGCCAGATTTTCCTACTCGCATTTCGGAGATTTTTTCTGGGATTACCCTCATAATATCAGCGCGCAAATCGTCATCCATCGCGTCAGGTTCGGTGTCGTTCTCCAACCTCATGACCAGAAACGATTCAATGTCCTCCTTGGTAGGACTTATAGGTACCACAACCGCCCCGGCGAAATGTTCCCTTATTTCTTGCAACACTAGGGCCCTCCCGGTCAGGAATATTCGCGTGTTTGACGAACCTTGAACGATGCCTTGCAGTGACCGAAGAAGGTCTAACCTATGCTTTGGGAGCGCTTCATCCAACGCGTCGATACAGATGAATATTTGTGGTAACGATGCAATGGTCGTCTTCACCAATTCCAACAGATCTGGAAGTCGTAGATGCCGACCGCCAAACTCCCTTTTCGCCGTTTTAAACGCCTGCCCCAGGTGTTCCGGAAATTCCCCTCTGTTGACAAGCTGCTTGAGGATGGCCCCCAACATGTTTGTGGTGGACTGTTCGTGTTGGGCGAGGAAATCGCAATATAGCCCCACCACGGCGATATCTCTTTTACTAGCTTGATCGCAGAGGTGGTCAATCACGAGAGAGCTAATATTTCAGTTGTTAGTGATATTTGGCTTATCCATTTCTGAGAAGGGGGTTCCTACCTCAAATATGTCTTCCCCACCCCCGGATCCCCGTAACAGAACAATACCGGCGAAGCGTAGCCATCGCCTCCGTTGGTCTCACTCCATTTTCGAAACTCGTTAGTTTCCAGAAACCAATTCCCCACACCATCGACTCGGTCGGTTCGCACACCATGGTGCCGCTGATGAGGTTCGAGTGGTGACAACCACTCCAGAATCTGCCGTTTCTCATCATCTATTCCCGCGGTGATATTGACGATATTGGTGTTGAGAGAGTTGAAAGAGTTGATATTACCGGTGATCTCCATGCTCCGTAATGAAATGCTCCGTAATGAATTAAATGCGTGGAGTTCAACAGGATCCCATTGAACTGAAGGCCAGTCTGGTGATGAGGTTCTGGCGTTTCACAGGGGCGGTTGATATCCCTGCCTGCCTGCCAAGAAAATCTGTGCTGAATACAATATCTTACGTTAGTGCTGCGACTCACTCAAGCACAGTCTTCGCCGTACTAACTACCAATCGGTGTCCCTAGGGCCGGGCCGATGTGGTCGGGGTGCCGGGATCCCTGGCTCGCCGCGGTTAAAACCAGTTGGATGGCAGGCGCCCCCCCCGGGCCTGAAAATTTATGGGAATACTCAAATGTAAGTTTGATTTTGCACCAGGGGTATTCAGAGGTAAAAAGATGGGTTTTCAGTAACGAGTAAACACGGGGGGCTGCATTAGGTTACTTTAAGGTGTTAGCCAATGATGACCACACATTTCGAGCATATTTGAATGAGCCGGGGCAATCGGAGGTAAGTTATCATAAAGTGTAGATGTTAAAACAGAGGTTATAAATATCGCAAGATCTCTGTATTTGTTAACAACAAGTTAGACATTAGATGTTTTGCTGGAGAAAGGATGATTATTTTATTTTCAAAGTGCGGTATGATATTTTAGCTCTACGATAGTACCAGTTACCAACCTCTTGACTTCGGCAACCACCTGAGAAAGAAGGCACCGTAGAAACTCATATTATCTACTATCTCCACCAGACCCCTATCGTAATCTCCCTCAATACCGGCATCAAGCCTACGATAGTGTTAGTTTGATAGGTTACAAGAATTGGAAAATACTAGTTAATAAGATCCACACGGTCTGTACGCTCAGGCTTTACTGTGCGAGGAAAACACCAATCCTCCTGACAGTACTCGTACGGGTTTTTTGTTTCTGAGCACGGAGATTAGGGGGGTGGCGGAGATAGTGGATAGCACTAGTTTAGAGGATACTGGTAAAGTAATCGCGTGTTGACTGTTTTTGACTGCGCCAAGCTTACATGAAACAGCAAAGTCAGCTAACTTAAGCTTTCCCACGTTTTTAACCTTGAATGTGCCACAAGTGATCCGTTGCTAGGTCATGATCGACCTCCCCGTAGATTACGAGTACTTTACTCGAGTACGAGTAGTATCTTTATGACGTCCAATGACATAACCCATTGAGGCCAGAGTGACAGCATGCCCGACAAAGTTCTTGGGCACCATACCAATAATATGCATATATACGCCCTTCCTATCCCGCCAGGGCCCCCCGTCTCCCATCTTGCCCTTTTTCCCACCTTTTCTTTGATAGTTTGTGAAGGATATATATCCACCCTTGCTCAATCTAACTGAGGCTTTACTGCTACTGCGTGATGGATTTGTTAAAGGAGGGGTTTTTGGGCAATCTGCAAACCCGGGAGAACCGTGTTTTCGATGACAATCCGAAGATTGCGAATAACAATCTCACGACTCATGGTAGGGTTCTTCCCCCCCCCCGTTTATTGAGAGTCCCGGAGACTAACAAAAAGGCCGTGTGTGTGGTTAAGGGTCGGATTGGTTGTGGTCCGTTACGGCCTTTTTCGGCTTCATCCTTCTGGGGGTGATTGTTTGGACCTATACGACCAGTCCTCGACGTCGCGTGTTTCATTACTTTTCGATCGCGATATTGCTTGTTGGTACAATCTACTACTATGCTATGGCTAGGTAGGTGTAGCCTCCCGTTCCCCGGGTAGGGTGTGTTGTCTATAGCTACTAAGGATAATATTTTTCTTCAAGTAATCTGGGTGGACACGCTGTGCCCGTCCAATTCAGACGCGATGGACTGCTGAGCCGGACGAGACAGGTATTCTGGGTGCGCTGGATCGGATACTTTATCAACTTCAGCTTGATCTTCTTTGCGCTGTTGCTCTTATCCGGTGTTGGATGGGCTTCTATTCTATTGTTTGTGATCTACTATGTCCTATTCCATTGTAAATTTGCCGCTAACGGTGGGGGGCAACTTGTAGCACGATCGGTTTGACAATGCTTTGGGCAGTAATGCTACTCGTCGGCGGTCTCGTTCGTTCAGACTATAAATGGGGATTCTACGTCTTTGCATTATTGGTCTACTTCTTCATCCTCTGGCAAGTTCTAGGCGTCGCTAGGAAGTACGCTAGCAGGGTGGATGCAGGCGTTCACAAGATATTTTCCGGACTAGCTGCGTACACACTATTTTTCATGTAAACTCCCTCCCCACCCACTCTCAATCCTTTTCAACCACCCAATCACTTACTCATTCATCACTCTCTCAGGCTCCTATATCCCATCTCCTGGGGCCTCTCCGAAGGCGGAAACGTCATTCAAAATGACTCGTCGGCCGTCTTCTACGGCGTCCTGGACGTTTTTTCCCAAGGATTGTTCGCCCTGGCTTTGATCTTTGCCACACGGGATCTCGATTTTGGGCGCATGAGGCTGGAGTTTATGGAGTATGGTCGTATCCACGACCACGGTCGCTGGGATCAACATGAGAAGGTGCCGCATCATAATCATAATCCACATAACAACTTGCATGATGGTGCGCCTGGTGGAACGGTTGGTGGGACTGGAGGGAATATTGTTTAGTTTGTTTTTCACTTATCTTTTATGTTTTTATCATTTTTGTTTTCTGTTCTGGTGGGGTTGGCTGGACGGGTTCCGGGATGGGGAGATATCATACTAGGGTTTTGAAAATAGTTGGATTTGTGGTGGTGGAGGTGGGATTAATGGTAATTTACGGCGGTATTTAAGGGCAAAGGCCCAGGAATAACAAAAAAAAACTATGCAGAAATGGTTGCACCACTCCAAATATTCCTCTGGAGTCAAGAATAAAGCGACTTAAGTAGTAATTATTCATTGCTTGTAGTTCTGGGCGGTATTCCTGTCTACTCGAGTACCATGCTGCATTGTCGCCACCGTAGAAACCCCCCCCAACCGTGGATACAAGTATCGCATAAATAAAGACCTCGAACAAAGTTCTGGGCCAAGAGACAGGACATCTCAGGACAAGTGGCGGACAACTTCCAGACATGGCAATTTCGCCCTCGCCACCGCAGCAGCTTTTACAAACCCAATAATGAGACTCCGCGGCATGATGGTCTACTCGGAATGAAGCCTGAACCCACATGGAAAGACAATACCGGTACACTGGCGAAACTCAATCTGAGTAGCGCAAGTGGGGTCGCTTCCCCGACGCAATTCGCCGGAGGGCATCCACGGGGTCTCCATACCACAGTAATAGTACCGTACTCTCACTCGGTTTTGCCAAGAATACCTCCATGGGCGGGATATTTGGTGAGGACTCCAGCAAGGTATCGGGTGGAGGGGGAATTCTTGGCAAAGACGAGTAAGGGTATTCAAAGTTGAAAAAGGGAAAAAAAATTAGCCTACTCTCCGGTTTCATGTAAGCTTGGCACATCCATAAACAGTTAACTTACCACTACTTTACTTTACCATACCATACTTTTTTTCCAAGTAGATACAGACGTCAAGAGGTCGGTAACAGGTAATATAGGTATCTAGTCGCAACTCAATACTCACAGCTTATGTGAGCAGAGTTTAAAAAAAAAGAGAAAATGTGAAGAAAAGCAACTTAAAGTGAACTTAAACAACAACTCCCTCAAAAAAAAATGCCGCGCACTTCTGAAAAAGCACAAATCACCCAACAACTTCATGATATATGGTTATCAAATACCATTGTTCAGACAATATTCAATACAAGTGATGATCTGTCACTATTTTTTAAGTGCTTCAAACCCCTACCCTATAACCGACAACAAACCGGGCAAGAATCCACAAAAGACCTTCAACTTTTCTCTTCTCTCTTAGATAATCCCATTACAACAAATTTCAACAGTCAAGATATGTTGGAAAAAGTACTTGGAGATAGCGAGGATGGTTTAGTAGAGGATATAATGGAGGTTATCGAGCTGCTCGGGATGGGAGTGCCGGTGATTAGGTATCTCATGCCACGAGATCCTATACCTTAGAATGAGTTCATGTTCAACCATCATGTATGTAACCAATCAAATTTGAAATAGATTTTAACTAGAGAAAATTAAATTAATTTACATTAGATCTTTACAATGTCAGAAGATAGATTTATGGCATTTTTTCGGATGAAACGCAATTCCTTCAACCAACTAGTGATGCTCATCCACAACGACCCGATTTTCAATAATAACTCTCCAAATCTACAAGCCCCAGCTTCGATTCAGTTAGTGACCACCTTGTACTTCCTAGGCTTCAATGGAATATCAACTGTTCGTGGTGCAGCTTAATTGGGAATTGGTGAAGGTACAACAAGGTTGTACTGCGTTCGAAGCATTTCTGCATTGGTTCGACTACTCCCGCGAATTGTGAAGTGGCCGAAGCCTGAAAGCCATGATTTCAGAAATATGAGAATAGAGATTGAACAAGAGAGTGGATTTCCAGGATGTGTGGGCTTCCTTGATGGTACTGATATGGTACTACGATATGGGCCATCATATCACGGGGAAACTTATTTCAACCGAAAAAAACAGTACACACTTAATATACAAGGTATTTGTGATGGTAAGCGTAAATTTACTTTTGTTTCAAGTGGATTTCCTGCTTCTGTTGGTGATGCTACTGTTTTTTGTGAAACTTCATTTTTTAAGAGACCAAATTTGTTTTTCTCACGACCAGATGAGTATGTATTAGCAGATAAGGCATATCGAGTTACCCGTCGATGCATGACTCCTTTTAAAGAGCCACTTGCAAGTCAAGTAGCAGGTGGCTATAAGGATTTCAACCTACAGGTAGCGGAGGCACGAGTTAAAATTGAGCATGCTTTTGGTATTTTAAAGAATAGGTGGACTTCTTTATGGGAGATACCTATTAGAATATCAAATTCTAATGATCATGTAAGGGTAATAGTATGGATAATGGCTTGTATAGTATTACATAATTTCCTTTCTGATATGGAAACTGATGAGCAATGGTGGCCTATTCCAGAGGAAAGGGAAGATTATGAGGTGGATAATAATGGAGACTGGGGGGCAGATGAGATATTAGGTGTTGAAGGAGAACGTCAGGCTGGCACAAATTGGAGAAACAGAATGCGTGAATACTTTGTAAATAGTATGTAGTTTATGGGAAGGTACGACATTTAAATGTTTTAAAAAATTCAATAATCCAAGAAAAATATACAAATAACAATTTGAAGTGGAGCTGTTACAAAAAACCAGAAACCCTATTCATAAGTCATTCTCTCCCTTTCCAATGCCTCCTGATTCTCCCTATTTCTGGCAGTCCTTATACCCATTATTGATTGGAGTTGTAGAATCAACAGGTCAGTTCGGCGCTGTTCTGCTTTAGCTCGTTCCCGTTCCAGTTCAAGCTTCTCTCTTTCCAACTCTATCTCTCTTTATCGCAGCTCTCCTTGTTGAACGAGGTGTCGGTTTAAAAATTCAAACTTTTTTTCCTCGCCTTCAGCCTTTGCCGATGCAAGTATTCCAACCGCTTCCACAAGTGCATTCGATCCGTCCTTCTTTTTCTTTCGTTGTCCACCCTTCGATGTCCCATCCTCGTCACCATCTCCAATCATCATTTCAGGAAATCGACGCTGTTTTGTTCCGCGAATTGCTGAACTCCGTGCTGGAGTTGGTGAGTCTACTCTTTGTACCCCTTGTCCTTCTGATCGCTCGCTAACAAGAATCACCTCTTCCTCAATCCCTGTGTTCGGTTGCTCACTCCCTTGACTTTCTCTAAGCGGATCGTTGTGATAATGCCCACCCACTTCCAATCTGAAAGGTCCCTCCTCAAGTCCCAGTGCCTGTCCCTCCTCTACCTCCCTTCTCTCATCTACTCCTCCTTCCTTTTCCCTACTCATACCCTCCCCACTCACATTCTCTCCTGCTCCTCCAAGTCCTTCTTCTCCAAACTCACTTGGATCCATTGTTGATAGTCCAGCGTCCTCTCCACCTTCTGGATTGTTGTTGTTCATTGCCGTAACTAGTTGCTCAATTGTTGATGCTGTATCCGTAGTACTAATACTCAAATCATAGGTGACTGGCGGTCGTACGTTGGGTCAGTCACCCAATATGTTCTCTAACCGAAAGAAATAGGGGCATCGTGAAAGTAGTTTACCTGTTATCTTTAGTATAACAATATCATGTATTTTAAATATAAAAATAGAATATTATACTACCTCGTAAACTCTTTCTACCCTCATCTAAGTCTCTTTCAGATAGTCCCCATCCACTCTAGTTATTTAATTTGGCTGCCGCTCGATAGGCTTTTATGAGGTTGTTATACTTATATCCGACTTTAACTGCTTCTTTCGTAGGAATATGAGTGGCAATCTCACTGACAATTGGTTTCTTTGTGATTCCGGAACCCTTTTTAATCTTTCGCAAGTTTTCCGGATCCTCCAACCATTGCATCAAAATCTCGGTCTCATCTTTTGTCCAAATGGTATTGTCGGAATAATTGCGTGGCATTTTGGCAAGAATCGTCCTTGTTGTTGTTGCGTCTGCTTGGTTGCTTTGAGATTGAAATCTTAGTGTGTGAAAACTTTTCTCCAAATTGTACGCTAAACCTTTTCTATTCTTTTCCTTCCCCTACCTCCTTACAGTAAATTCTCGGGCCTTCAATTATGATACTATATTTCCTATGATATTATTGGACCATCACCTTCTGTAAGCTAATGCACCTTCCGGTCTTAACTTGTTACTAAAGGATCATCGCTCTAACATTGAATACCCTTAGTGGGTACAGTACTTGACGGAGTGCTTTGCATCCGGTATGTGATGTTTTTGTTTTTTTCTAAATTGGTGGCACGCTGGGCTGCTTTTCAGTGTAGAAAACCTGCTTTTGTGGTGGATACATTGCGTGGAAGTAGTTAGTTCTAGTCTAATGACTATCACAGGTATGATACTTGCAGACTACTGGAGTGGAGTGATTGAAAATCATGATTTGTTTGGGTATGGGAGACTGTATCATACGGTGTGGAATTTGTGGATGCCGTTGAATGAGTGAGTACAGTACTTATTTGGCGATTCCCGGATAACTTGTTGCTAACCCAACGGGTTTGCTATGTATTTTAACATTGACCGGTTTTCCGAATGAGGGAGGGTGATTTAAGGACTAGGCAAGGCGCCTCGGGAATTTCTTGGTTGACCCCGATTCGAGAATAGTTACGGATGAGCGACTGCTGGTGAAGAGGTGAAGTAGGAGAAGATGGTGAGACATATGATAATAGCGTGTGAAGTGCGGGTACTTTGGACCCACAAAGTTCTGAAATACGCCTTTGTCCATGGATTGAGGTAACACCCCCTCTCCATTCTAGTGCATTCCAATCGCAAATCACTCCTGACGGGGGATTTGTGATTAACCTGAGATGGTATCGCCGGTAGAAAGGACCAGTTCTAGCGTCTATCGTTTTACTTTAGCCATCCACGGGCATGATATTATAATTATTAAAATATTATTAGTGGTGGGTTCGGATATCTCTTGCCGAGATGCCGTCAAAGGTAAAGTGTGGCGGGGGTGAAGGAGGGAGTAAATTTACGAGTATTTCATTTCAGGAAATGTGTTGTGAGATCGTGACTATTTCTCGAATTGTCCTGGCTTGTTTTTGCTATCATTTCTCTTCAGTCGTTTTGTCTATAGCTCTTTGGGGTTAAAATTTCTGGTATACTGGCATCCTTGCAATTATCCTTTAGCGCGATTTTGCTATCCTTGAAGAATGGAGTCTTGCCATTTACCACTAATGGCCACCGGGAACCCTTGTACCGACACTGGATCTCACTGAGCATGTAGAATCATGGCGGGGTACCACTCGTTTCCTGACTTTCGCTCCGAATGTATCTCATATTTCTCTCAACCCTCAACTGCCTGGTCTACAGAATTCGTGACAAGGGATATCTCAGGGTCAAATCAAGTCTCTGTATCTTATGGTTTTTGGTATGATATAGGAAATAAGTTCTGCATCTCACGCACTAGTAAAGGTAAACCCCTATCAGTATTGAAAGAACATTTTCGGGTTCGCGGAAGGGATTGTGATTGCGGGCAATTGTAGGAGATTCGTAGAATCACAAAGAGAACCCAAATTAAAAGCGAACGATGGTCTTCGAATAATTAGGGATAGCACGGTCCTTTGGCTAATTCCCCCTTACGTAGTCGTAAATCCACTGGTTTTCACTTTCAATTCAGTTGCGTTCTTGGTTACTCGTAGGGAAATCTCATGTTTGTATTCGGTTGTTCGTTGACAGAAAAGAAAAGAAAAGAAAAGGTCGAGGAGGTCCTCGTTACGTACAGGAGAGAAAATTTCTCCCTCAACCTTCAAATAAACCCTTTGCAGAAAAATCAACCCAAACCATATCCTAAAAATTCCCATCAGAAAGCGAATGAAATTGTCCACATCAGACAATACATTGAGCATGGGATTCCCCCAACAGTACATGATGGTAATAGTAGTTACCCGCCTGTTGCCATCCTTCTTTGCCATCAATGAAATGCCACATTTCCACAAAAAGCCCTCTGAGGTTGTGTTTCACTCATGAAGGAGATAGAGTTTAACTTTTTCACCTTACTATTTCCTACTTGAAAGCCCCCAATCAAGAGTTTTGCATGGGCACCCAAGTCCTCCATAGGGTTCAGCGTAGCCGAACTCAAAGACAATTGTTGGCAAAGAGCGGTGTCTAGGAAATAAAGTTATGTCGGGAGCCATTACTCTGTTGAAATATCAGCTATATATTGTTTGTTAACAAAAATAACTGACTACAACCAACAGAAAAATAACTTGATCATACAACAACCACCTCCTCACCAACCTCAATATCACAATAACAAAAAAATTAAAAAAATGTAAATACATAGTAGAAATCAATATTTAGTGTACCATCCATCTGCCTTAATAATTGCTTCAATCCTATCCACCATTGAACATGCTAGGAAATCAAAAATCTTTGAGTTAAGAAGTTCCTCACAATCAGTAATTGCCTCCTCAATAGCTTTTTTGACCTCATTGTCAGAACCCTTCATGAGATATAGATCAGGATAATACTTCTGAAGCTTATCTTTCACAAGAGCCCAAACATGTTCAATTGGATTGAGATCTGGTGAATAGGCTGGAATTTCTATAAGAGTAATTCCCTACCCTCTGAGCTATCTCCTAAAAGGTAAATGAGTCTTAGCATTGTCAATGATAAAGAAAACCTCTTTCCCTTCAAGATGCTCCTTAATATCCTCCCATATCCCTACAAAGTTATATTGATCATAAATCTCAATAATTGACTTTCCAGTTACTCCATCTCCAGTAGAAGAATGATCAGGAAAAACAGGCAAAAAGAGACCATGAGTTTGATTATAAAAAAAACCAGTCATCATCTGGCTAATCTTCCTCTCTCCTGTCCTATCAGTAGGTTCCAAACAATCCTTATTCCACTTCTCTTTTGGGTACCTAAATACCCATTTTCTCCTCTTTCCTCCTCTCCTCTGAACAGCAATCTCACCTTACCAAATTGCCTTCCTCCTCCACATCTCTCTTGTCTAGTACCTATGAGCTAATGCCAATTCCAATCTCTCCTGAGCTAGGTTCTCATCCAAGTGAACCCTCTCTTGTGTTAACTACTTTTTAAGATGTCTTTGTATAAGTCTTCTCCTGACTATTATAGAAGAAACATTAGGAGCAACCTTTTAAACAATCTCAAAATAGATAGTATTGGGATTTTCAAGAGCTTCCTCCACCATAGCATTATCCTGTAACTTGGTAGTCTTAGAATGTCTTCCTCTACCCTTCCTCTCCTTGTCCTCCAAGTCTTTCTTTGAGATTGTTGTTTTGACAGTTGTGAGGGGGATGTTAATGTAGTCAGAAATCTGCTGATATCCTGTCTGAGGTTTGTGTAACCCAAATATTCTCTCCCGGGTAAACTCAGAGAGGTGATAGGTAGGAATAGGCTTTTTTGAAGGACTGTGAAAAATAGAAGGTATAGTATTAAAGGAAAAAGAATCAGACAATGTGATTGGATTTTGGTTGAGTTGATGTAATTTCTTTTGATAGGATGGAAAATGGGGAAGAGATGATGGGTGATAGTTGCCAAGTACCTTAGATGGTCGGTTATTTTTGTTAACAAATAATATTTACCAAATGCCTCATTGAAAGAGAATAGTGCCTACATCTCCTTAGTGAATCTGTTCATCTATCATTTAGTGGCCAAGTTGCCATCTTCTGACTTGAAAGCTGTTGACACTATCCTATCTGTAATCAGTGTTACCTCACAACTTGAAACAATTGTGTGCATTTGTTTTGCTATTTTTATTCTTAGTAGCCCAATCATAGAATGGTATTGTGCATTGACAAAATTAACTGTGATTCAACAATCGGTGGCAACCCACCCCTCTCCATCACCCTGCACTCTCAACAGTACTTAAAAAAATTGCTCTAAGTCAACCAAGAAGAAACCATTCTGCTCAATTCATGTTTTCAATAAACTATGCCTCCTATTCTTAGCAGTTATGCTAAAAAACCTATTCCCTCCACATATCTCTCTGAGTTTACCAGAGGGGAGGTTCTCGGGTTATACGAGCCTCAGATGAGATATCAGCAAATTTTCCACTACCTGAATATCCCCTACTATAATGATCCCTCCTTGGATAGTTAGTTCTTAGCGACGGGGAACGATACTTCTCTTCTTCTCCTTCTTCTTCCTTTGTCTTACGATAGCTCTAGGCCTCTGCCTACGTTACCAATAGTACAAGACCTTTGTCTTCTATCGGGAACGCCTATCGTAAGATTTCTCTAACTCGTCTTG